>NC_133619.1:33255832-33550832 GCF_048593235.1 Sminthopsis crassicaudata
TTCTTGACCTGATGTTTAGACTTTCATGCCCTCACTCTTGGATCCTTCATTGCTTTCACAGTTGATTAAATGCAACCCTGAGAAAAGCATTGACTGCAGGTCAGTGCTATGATGTTCTTCAGAAAGCTTTCCTGGAGGCAAAAACAGCTTGAAATGGGCAATGCAGTTGCTAAATTTACTCAAAGTCTTCCCTGAGGACCCTATTTTACCAAAGACCCCATCTTTTGGAGTTTGTGCTGCTCATTTTGGAGACAATTTCTTTTATATTATTTTCCTCCAAGGATTGGAAAAAACCAATTAATCATGCCTGATTTGATTGCTGATTTGTCCAAGTTTCAGGTCACCTTGTTACTATGTTGGTTCATTCTGAGCTTATGATAGAAGATAAGAATCACATCTTAGGGGTCAGAGACAAGAGACTAAATAGAAAATTGGGGGAGGGAGGGAAGAAAGGTTTTTAATTTTCATAAACATGATTCTAAGCCTTGTGTTTGTTTTATTTTGTTTTTAACATATCAAGCATCTAGGGCTGACCATTTTTCTCAATGTTTTCCAAGGAGAAACTACAAATCTACTCATTATTAGCTGATTGGATTAAACTACATCAAATCTCAGGTTCTTTCTCATTATAGATCTGATGTATAAGTACCTGTATGAGTCTAATCCTTCACTAAGCACTTTGTCACAAATCCTTATAGGACTGAGAACTAGTAGGTCTTGAGTTTAAACCCTGATTTTATTATTTATTCCTTTGTGACCTTGGCCAAGGCAATTGTCATCTCTCTGTCTAAGGTTAATTAATAATAATGATAATAATAATAATAATTAGCATTTACATGGGGCTTTAAGGTTTCCCAAATACTTCATATGTTAATTTATTTATTCCTCACAACACTGTGAAATAGATGCTATTATCCCCCAGTTATCTAAAACATATAGTGCTTAAATGATTGATAAGAGTTGCTCAGCTTGGGAGTATTAGAGGTAAAATTTGAACTCAGGACTTCCTCATTGCCTAGTCCTGTACTCTATTTACTGAGCTACTTAGATGACTATATTAAGTGAGGGACTTGGACTGTATGAACCTTCAGTTCTGTACTTATGATTCAGCGAACCTTATTTTGCAGTCAAGGCTGAAACAAAGTGTTTTTTCCCAAGGTTACATATTTCTTTATCTCTAAAATGTAGATGATAAAAAGTATTTAGCTCCCAGGGATGTTGAAAAGATCAAATAAGGTAACATTTGTTACGCTTTGTAAATTTTAAACTTTACAATATGCTATATAAATGCTAATTTTCAATATCATCAGCAGCTCAGTAATATTAATAATAATGCTAATGATAAGGCAGAATCAGAATTCAAACTCAGAACCTTCAATTCTAAAGTCAGTGTTCATTCCAACATGTCACTCTTTTAATGTTTCCTATCAGGATTTAGGGTTTATCGGGAACATTTTGCTGCTTTATATTTTTTAGGAAGTGGTTCATAGGTTTAGAACTGGAAGGTTCCATACCTTATCATGTCTACTCCTTTTAGAGAAGAGAAAACTGAGATCCATAGTAAATAAATGATTTGTTAAAAGTCACAGAGCAGGGAACCCAGTTCCCTGAAACCAAATCTAAAGTTCTTTTGTCTATGTGTTTCATAAACCCTTAATATTTTCTGTTATATTTTCTCTCCTTACTTGTTGAATTAATAAAAAACAGTGGATATAGGAGGAGGTTCTTTTAAATCTTAGACAACGGGGCAGCTAGGTGGCGCAGTGGATAGAGCACCAGCCCTGAAGCCAGGAGGTCCTGAGTTCAAATGTGACCTCAGACACTCAACACTTCCTAGCTGTGTGACCCTGGGCAAGTCACTTAACCCCAATTGCCTCAGCAAAAAAAAAAAAAAGTAAATCTTAGACAGCATCTTGGGATGCCTTCAGCTTCCCACTGCTTCATAAAGGGTTTTCTGGGCCAATAACATTTCTAAGATTTAATTAAAGTCAACAGTGTAAGCAAAACAAGTTATTTTATGGAACAAAAGAAGTTTGTTTGTGGAAAGTTGAAAGACTCCAATAAAGTTTGAGTATCTGTATCTACATTAAAGATGATATTTATCCATAATGACACTTCTACTTTGCCCTGACCCCAGATAGCCTTGCAACCACTGGAGACCCAAGAGAGCAGAAAGAAACAGGAGTCTATGTGCTTTTATGTCACTAATTCAACAACTTCCATTATCTGTAATATTTATAAATGAAATTAGGGTTAATGATGAAAATAAAGCTGCCATCAAATCTGGTATTTATGAAAGGTTTCTTATACTTACCTCATCCTATCTTCACAGCCATCCTAAAAAGAAGGTATCATAGTACCAGCTCCAAATGAGACACAGAGAAGTTTCATTGACTTGCTAGAGTCACAGAGAAAATAAACAATAGAAGTAAGGTTCATATTTGACGTCAAGTCCAGCATTCTGGAACACCATAATTATTTCAGGAGCTGACTGATAGCATTTTACAATGTACAAAAAGCCTTTCCATGTATTATCTCACTTGACCCTCTCAACAAGCATGTGAGTCAGGTACCATTATTATTATTATTTCCATTTTACGGGTGAGAAACATGATGTTCGATGATGTTAAGTGTCCTATCCAAAGTCATCCAGTTAGTAAACAGCAGAGCTGAAATTTAAATCTGTTTTATCTCCAGATTTGGTTTTCTTCCCTTGTTTCATGCATCATTTCAAGGAAGAATCTGTTTTAAGAGAAGCTTGAGGGATTTAAATGTATCTACATGGTAAAGTGAACTTGGAGAGAGGAATACTAACTTTGTGACCCTTGGGAAATACATAATCTCTTTTTGCCTCAGTTGTCAAAGCAGGATAATAAAAATATCTATCTTAAAGGTTTATTGTGAGGATCAAGTGTATTAGGACATGTGAAATGCTTTGCAAGTCTTCAAAAGACTTATATAAATGCTAATGCTAACTATGTTCTGCTACTACAACTGCTGAATCAATCAATCAATAGGCATATATTAAACACCTATTCTGAATAAGATCCTTTGTTAGGCAAAGACAACAATGAAAAAATTCCTACTGTTAAAGAATTTTCATTCTTTTGAGAAAGAATGGGGACAATGTAGTCTAACAGAAAGAATGGTACACTGGGAATCAGCAGATCTCTGTGCCCTAACTAATCACCTAATCTCAGACAATTCCATCTCTTTTTTTGAGATTTGCTTTCCTTAAAAATGAGAGACTCGAAGTGGATGTTTCCAAGTTCCCTGCTAGCTCAAAACTCAGGATGCCAAATCAATACGAGCACTAGCACTGCCTCAAATCTTCTCAACAAAGAGAATAGTATATATCTTTTTGGGGTTCTAAAACATGAAATGCAAACAAATGGCAGGATTGAGAAAATAATAGACTCAAAACGTTATTTTCCTTTCATTTACACACAGGTCTACTTTTCTATTACCTATACCTTTGGCTTGCTGTGATTATAGTGAGGGAGGGTTTATTTCCAAGGTCATGTTCATAATGAGCTTGTTCCATCCCACAAGGGACTGTGCTGTTATTCTCATCTCTAACCTTCACAAATTTCTAATCCGTATATGGAATTTAAGGATGGATGGGCGGGTATTCTCTTCTCCAAATGAAGTAAGGAGGGGTAAAAGTGAGTGAGCAGAGGGTTTGAGCTCCAGTTTTCTCTTGTCTAAACTGAGAGTTTCTGACTACTGCTTTTAAAGCATTCAGGAGTCAAGGTCATGTTACACTCAGTGTGATAGAGCAAAGTTAAACAACCCTGCCAACGGGAAACTTAATGGTATGGGTAAAAAAGTTTAAACCTCAAAATTGGAACTAAACACACTTTTATGAAGCAAAAAAGGTTTTTATTTTGAAAAATTAATGTGGTGGCAAGCTAAAGTTTAGTTGAACAATTAATAAATATAGAATGAAACATGTATGGTCTGTTATTGGGGGTATTTTTGTTCTTCCTTAAAAGGGGCCAAAAATTGTCTTTCCCCCTCACCCCCCTCCCAATGATTTGTTTATGTCTGGTTAATGGCCTTATGGCCACAATCACGTTCAGGGAATTAACAGCCTTATTCCTGCCAATATGAGATGATGGGGCTTGGCAAGCCATTTCCAGCTAAATAAACACAGATAAATGGAGACTATGAAATCATTCTTGAAGTGCATTGTGGATGTAAAAATGATTGTTTTAAAACTCTTACCTGAAGTTTAGCAGAAATCTATTCTTCCCTGTGTTTTAGAAAAACTTTTTTTTTTTTTTTTTTTTTTTTTTTGGGGGGGAGGCTTGAGAGACAGAGAGTAGAAAGAGTGGAACAAAACAATTTGATTTCACTGATATAGAGAGTTTCCTATTAGAGAACAGAATCCATTAATGGAGGTCATCAAGTCCTCTGCTTTGTTATTGAGTCATTTCAGTACTGTCTTACTCTTTGTGACCTCATCTGAGATTTTCTTGGTAAAAATACCGAGGTGGTTCACTATTTTCTTCTCCAGCTCATTTTACAGATGAGAAAATTGAGGAAAACAGGTTTAAGTGGCTTCCCAAAGAATACAACTAATAAGTGTCTGAGACTGGATTCAAACTCAAACCATTTTGATTCCAGACCTGGCAAGGTATATACCATGCTACCTAGCTGCTGTCATAGTCTGTACTTGCCTGGATCACAGGAATTTGCCCTGGGACGCAGAGATTATATAACACATCTTCCTGACTCTGAAGCCAGTTCTCTGACCACTATAGCATGTTTTTTCTCTTGAAAACCATAGATTATTTTTATTACCATAATTGATTATCATCACCATTATCATTACACCACCATCAGAATTTCAGAATCAAGAGGCCTATATGATTATTCCTGCTGTTCCACTAGCCTGAGTTCAAATCCAGTCTTGGATACATAGCACTTGTAATGACATTTGGTTAGCCTCTGAAACTCAGTTTCATCATCTGAAAAATGAAAGATTAACTCGTTGATTTCTATGGAGTCTTCCAGTGATAAATCTGAGATCCTATGACCTTTACCAAGGTACTGGATTTCTGTAGGTCTCTGTTTATTTGTCTGTAAAGAAGGCATTTACAAGCTGATAATCTAGTAGTCTATGAATCTTTGTTCTGATTTCTAATTAGTGGAAAGAAGCAATTTCAGGAAATTTGGTGCCTATCTATCCTTCAACTCCCATGACAGTTTATGCAGAACCCCAGGCTCAGTGTGCATTCATCCACTCAAGAAAACAGGTGCAAACCACTGAGATAGGTAAATACCATCATTAAAATTGGAAACAACCGGGGAACAACCCACATGTGTTTACATTTCAGTAGATTCCAAAGAAGGGTGTTTATAAAAGAAGCATTTGTGTAGAAGGAAAGGAGGGCAGAGGACAGGAAAGCACAGAGTTCTATCCTGAAAACATCACTTGTGTCTCTTCATTGGAGATCATTGCTAAAGAGATTCAATCGTGACAGAAAAAGCTTAGTGCTTTGCCTTCCGGCATCCATCATATCCAGATTTCCATAGAAAATCAACAAAGTGAGAACCAGCAGTTAATTTCTGGCCCATAAGTAGAGCATCCCCTAGGATACACAAAACAATTGTTGAGAATATAACTCAGCCACCCAATCTTCCTCTTCCTAGCTAGTTGCAAGGGAAAAGCTAATGGGAAACCAGGAAACCTAGAATTGAGTCCCAGCTGAAATACAAGCCAACTGTGTGACCTTGGAGATGAAAAATAACGTGGTAATTCATATCTATGAAGTATATTTTAGGTTTATGAGGGATTTTCTTTATAATAGCTTAATGACATAGGTAGGGGAGCTATCTGACCTTAAGGAAAACATAAGCTTTCTGAGCCACAGTTTCCTCATCTGTTTGGGGGAAATTTGAATGATAGAATGGATTTGATCATGAAAAACAACAGAATTCATTGTCCTATTAAAATGTTTGATGCCCATTTTTCCATAAAGTAAAATTGTATTATTTTCCTATCATTTACTTCCCACAGGGTATCCTTACCGCATCCCTCCAAGGGGGTCTAATCCTTATGGGAAAAAAATTAAGAGTTCCATAAAAATAACTAATAGATTGAAAAAGTCTGTAAGTATAAGCAGTGTTCCATTCACATAATGCCCCTCTCTTGCAGAAATGGGAAGATGCTGTCATATCTTCTCTTTGAGGTAAAATGTATTCTTTCATAGATTCTATAACATTTTATTATGGTTGTTTTCTTATCTTTCCCCCTCCATTTACATTGTTGATTTAATTATGAAGCACGTGGTTGAACTTATTTATTTTTAAAATGTTTGTTGATTGATTGATGGGTTGAAGTTATACTTCTAGTAAGTGTTGGAGGTGGACTCAGACCATAGTCTTTCCTGACATAGACTAGAGTAGAATATTAAGCCATCTCATCAGTGCTATGCTCTCACAGGATACAAATAACAGAATGATCAAAGTTAATAGCACTAAAATGACTGAGATAAGCAAGTGTAAGCAGTCAATGATAGAATCGACAATGTCGAGCTTTGCTAAAGAAGTGAACATGATACTACAACCAGCATATTTTCAGAAGGATGATAATTGAAGGTGAAGAAATATCCCTTCCATCGTAAGCTCTTCAGGATTGGATCTGACTTTGACTTCTGAATTTTGAAATTTAACGATATTTTCAAAATGTAGAAATGCATATATTTAAAAATATGTAGCATGTATACATGTATATATACAAATCATTTTCATATAGATTTGCTCCATCTAGCCATCTTGTGACAAGAAATAGGGCAGGTGCGGTAATGTTCAGTATATAGATGAAGGGGCCATTCACAAAAGATCAAAAAGCTGGCTGGGAGTAGAACAAGGATTATATACTATGTTGTATTGTTTAGCTTTTTTATTTTCTGAAAACAAACTTTTAAAAGCACTTAATTCAATTAATTGTTGCATTAAAATGGACGCTACTACTTTAAAAAATGAGGCTCATCTATTTACTAAAATAGACTGGCAAGTCTTGACTCTTCCAGGAACTAGCTGTGGGTGACCTTGGACACATCAATTAATCTTTCTACTCATATTATCATCTATAAAGTAAAAGGATTAGATAAGACCTCTATTTTTTCTAACTCTAATAGTATGTGATCTTTATTGAGAAAAATGGTTCCTTAAAAAAAGTCATTTCTGATTACTGTTCAATAATAATAATTCCCTGGGTTGCTGAGAGTTGCAACCTGCAACTTAGAGTTTTCTTCTTCTTTTTTTGTGATTTTTAAAAATTTTTCAGTCCATAGGGATACTTTGATTCTTGGTCCATCTCATTATGTATAAAATAATGTGTTTGCTCTCTCACTAATCCATTTTTTCCCCATTTTAATATTCATGGGTGATCTGCTATGGTATAGTTCCTTTGGGGAGCCAACATATCAATTCATTTGCTGACCCAGGATAAAAATAAAATCTGCTAAATATTCCTTTTACTTTTTGTATCAAGTTTACTTTGACAATGACCAGAATTTAATTTATTTTTTTTTCCTCCATCTGGGTGTTTGTATTCAGGCATCATTTTTATACCAAATTTTTTATGCTATTCTTGGTTTTTTAGTCTTTAAAACCTAATATATTTTAGTTTTAAGAGACATATGAGATCTTGACTATTGCCTTTGTACCAAAGGTAGCAGACACAGCATACACATCTTTACTTAGAAAAAGGGAAACTGTCAAGAATTATTGCCTTTGGCCAAAAAAAAAAAAAAAAAAAGGTGAGTCAAACCTTCTTCTTGGCCAATAAGTTACTGTTAATAGCCATCAAGAATTCTACAAAAGGGATCTTTCTTTTGAAGATAATTTTAATGGGTTAATTAGATCAGTAAAATAAAGTTCTAAAATCAGCAAAAAAAAAGTCTTAAAATACTTAAGAGTTCTTTTGAAACTTTAAAGGAAATCCAATATACACTTGAAGAACAAAATCAATGAAGAGTCTTAAAGACTTCTCTTCTGATTTGTCACAGGGTCTGAGTTTCCTCTCTGAAGCCCTTTTTCCTGTACGGCCTGCAGAAATTGAAGAATTGGATCCTTTCTTCAACCTTCATGAAACTATTGCAAAGGTAAGAGTGAGAGAAAATTGTTAATTAATTATCTAGGCTGTTTTTAACTTTCATTTTGATTTGTGATAGTGATGGTACTTAAGAGTGGGAAAGTATATTTTTATTCTATTTGTCTGACTCTTCTAAATGGCTATAATGTTCTTTGAAAGATACTTATTTCAGCAAGGGAAATCACATGTAATCCAAAATGGAGCCTTTTAGACCCAGGAGGGACCGGATATTCCATGTACTCCAAATCCTTCATTTTGTAGGAATGGAAACTGAGGTAGAAGTAGGGAAAGTGACTGGTCTAAGATTATATAGTTTGTTGATATGAATTATATTCCCTCTTATGTATATCTTTATAACCTTGAATTATTGGTCATTACCTTCTTATTCAGAAAGCAGTTTTGACTAATTGGCAAAATTTTAAATAAATCTTCCCTCTTGTAGTAAGGGTTTTTAATACACAGCTACAAAGAAGGTATCTTAGAGGCCTCTCCTATTTATATAACTTCTTTTTAATTTTGTACATAAAAATATTTTTACTGATTTTTTTTGTTTTTATATAAATTATTTTACGCCTCTTTCCAGAATGAACCATCCCTTGTGATAAGAAAACAAAACAAAATGATCCTCATGTAACTTGACCCATCTCTTCTATCTTTTAGACCTTTCTGTGTTGGAAGGAAGCCCTTTGAATAAGTCATTTGAACCCACATCATAGACTGTGAACTTTAATCACCTAACCTTGTGCCTGAGCATTTGTTGGATTGCTTGTTTCTTCTGTTGCTGCATTTTCTTCTTGTAGTAGTTTTGCTTTGTTTTGTTTTTTAAAGGTTTGAATTTATACTGGCATTTGTCTTTTTGAAATAATACATAGAACCCAAAGAAAGTTACAAATGAGGCTCTGTGTGGATGCCAAAAGGTATAATTCATCACTGCATCAGTGACAGTGGGTTGGTATAGTATAAAGCTGCTGAAGGACAACTCAAGCTGCATCTATTTGAAAAGTGCTATTTTCCTCTCCACCTACCTTTTCTTGCAAAAGAACAATTGTTCCTTCCTGGCATCATAGAATCTGACCCAGGTCATTTATTGGAGATAAATAAACAAAATACTAGTTGGAATATCAGTCCCTGAACCCTGTCACTTTATGATTAAAATACATAGAATTGTCGGTAGTGAATTTAGGAAGAAAAGGGATGGAGACTCTAAGGAGGATCAATCTCTCAAAGCAACTCCCCCTTGTTTAGCCTGGAGAAAACTTGGATATAGGGCAAGAAACTTGTCTTCAGATATTTGACAGGTTATCAAGTTCACGAGGCATTGGACTTATTCTGCTTTTCTCTGTATGGCAGGAGTAGTAATAGTCAGTGGAAGCTGCTGAGAGGGAGATTACAATTCAGCAGAAGGAAAATTTTCTAATAATTAGAGCTGATAAAAAGTGCGTTGAACTGCCTTGAGAGGTCTCTGTCTTCCTAGATACCAAAACTAGATGTTTCCTTTTTCACAATATTCCCAGATAGATCTCACCTTCATCCTCTTAATTAATTAATTAAGATAATTGAGAACAATTTATAGTTTGGTGTTGGAAAAAGATTGTGATCAGAGCTATGCTCTTAGAAAATTAAACTTACAGTAAATAGAATAGACACTGAATCTATAGTATTTCTCCACTGGAATTCAAAATATTTACATACACATAAAATGTAACATAATACAATATAAATATGATAAATAATGTTATATATTACATATTATCACTGCATATTAAACACAGATTGAGGCAAAATCCAATATATATAAAGATGGTTATGGAAACCAGCAGAGGGCCTCATTTTATTCAAAATTTCCCTTTATGACCTTACTTTATTTCCATATTATTCTTTATCTTTTTAAAGAAAAGTAAGTTTTATATTATTCTTTCAAAGGGAATTCAGAACAGATCTTCTTCATTGCAGTTGTCAATACTATTATCATTGTTATCCCATTTTCGATCTAAAAGTAGACTGAGGAACAGAAAGAACAAAGAAAATCATGCTCAGCATCCTAATCTCTGACCTTTCGCTTTAGCCAGTATTCTTTCTACTATAAAATCAATCAGTCGAACAATAGAAAAGTCTGACATGTCCCAGACACAATGCTAAGCACTGAAAATACAAGAGGCAAAAGCTTTCCCCTGTCCTCAAAGAGACCAACTAGCAAATAAAAATATACAAACTCTATAAAAGAGAAATTGAAAATAAGTTTGTTGAGGAAGGGAAAGAGAGGAAATATGATTGGATAAGAACTTTAGGAAAATCATTTTGGTGGCCGAATGGAGGATGGGTTGGAATCATGAGAGCTTTATGGCAGGTAGTCCCACTAGCACTATTTTACAATAATCCAGGGGTGAGATAATGAGAGCCTATACCAAGATAATAGAATCAAAGAGAAGGAGGTATATATGTTATGAAGGTAAAATCAGCAGATCTTATTAACAGCTTGAAAACAGGACCTGAGATCTTGAAAGTTGAGGATGCTACCTAGGTTATGAGGAGGCTGGAGAACTGAAAGCATGATATTTCCCTTTATAGTAATCAAGAAAGGAAGGGTTTAGGGGGAAAGATAATAGGTTTAATTTTTCAAAGATCACTTGTATTCTTGAGGCTGATAGAATTTCTGGTGCATTTCTTTACTACATGCCCAGGAAATGAGGTACAATTGGCGATGTGAATGAGTAGATTTGATTTTGCTCAGAGTCCTTCCCATGTGGTTTTGTAACTGAGATCATGGAGAATTTCTCATACATTTCAAGGAAAACAAATAATATAATTGCTTAGTGCAGATATTATTATAATATATATATATACATATATATTCTTTGCATGTATGTATATGCAAATACATATATGCATGTGTATATACATATATATCCTAGCACAATATCTAACATACAATAGATGTTTGATAAATTCTTGTTGAATGAAAACAGAAAATCGATGGATTTTGCAATCTTTCTTACAATTAATCCTTTTTCTTACCATTTGCCTGGTCCCTACTCTTGTTTAAGGCTTTATAAATTCTGCTTTCTACCATCTTATTGTGTTCCTAAGTATAGTCAGTCTCCAGGTTCTCCCTCATTCTGTTATGTCACTGCCTTTTTGTGTGTATGTGTGTGTGTGCGTGTGTGTGTGCATGTAGTATGTGTATTGTTATTCAATCCTGTCATTCAGTCTGCCTGATGCAGTGGACCATAGACCACCAATACTGTCCATGGGACTTTCTTGGCAAAGAAACTGGAGTAATTTGTCATTTCCTTCTCTGTGGATTAAGGTAAAGAGAGAATAAGTGGCTGCACAGAATCATATATAGCTGGCATGTCTCTGAGAATAAATTTTAACTCAGATCTTCCTGACTCCAGACTTAGCACTCTATCCTTGAAGCCATCCATCTACTTCCAATAAATGTTTATATGTATTCCTATATGTATATTTGCAGAGCCATATATAACCATTAACATAGATATGAATATTTCTTTGTATCTATATCTGACACATGTACTTACACACTCATTTAACTTCTCAACACTCTTTGGGACTGCATTGTTAGGGGGCATTTTCTCACTGGGGAGTTCTCCATACCATGGAAATCTCAATCTCATCCTTATTCCCATGCATGTACAATCACATGTATATGCATATTTGTGTACATGTGTGCATCTATGTATATATATATAGAGAGAGAGATGTAAATGTATTGATGCAGATTTCTAGCTTTATTTTTTGTTATTATTTATTTACCTTATCATTATTTTTTCTAGCTTTAGTTTTTTTTAAAGCCCTGAGATCTTTGTTCCCCTGCTATATCAAATTGTTGTTACTAGATGTAGAATATTACACTTAAAGCGGCTCTGTATGTTTTCATGAAGTGCTACACTAGTAAAAAATAAATACTTATTATGAATGCTCACTTGTTTATAATAATGTTAGTTGGAGCTATTCAAGGCAAATGACGGGCTATTGAAACATACCCATTGGTATTTTTAGTGGGAGAGGGGTAACTGCAGGTTTTTTCTTCATATATGTATAATTAAATTCAAAGACTTCCTTTACTACAATTACAGATATTACCAGCTATATATTTTTTCTTGCCTAAAGAGATTCAGCTTATTATGTACCACTAATATTATCATTTCTAAAGATATATCTTTTACTATTAGTTCCTTTATAGTGCTCATGAGCCCATTATTACCCAAAGGGAGGCTGTCAAGGGAAGCTTCCTTTATTTTTAAAATAGAAGTTAATAATCAATATAATCTATCTTCAATTTTGACAAAATATTACAAAATGTTATTTCTGGATACAAAGATAGGAATGAGTAAGAGAAAGAATTGTATAAACACATGCTGTGGTATAGCTGTTGTATACTTGGGAGAGATTTTTCTATGTTTGTAAAAATGGGAAGCACTAGAAATGTTTTTGAGTGGACAATACTGTGATCACTGTTTCTGCTGGACAACTTTTTAAAGTAAAATTAACTTCTTTCAATTCGACAACAAAAGGGACACTTATCAAGCATATATTTATATGATTGGCTCTAGAAATAGAAAGTTGAGATAAAATGAGTTTAGATTGTACTTAAACTATGTTCACAGTGTATATGTAAAGGAATACAAAGTAATTTCAAAAGAGAAACTGCTAAAATTTAGGGAGATTCAGAAAGACCATGTTTATAAGACCTGAGTTTTCTCTCTCCCTCTCTCTCTCTCTCCTTTCCCTTTCTCTCTTCCTTTCCGTCTTTATGTGTGTATGGGCGATCAGGATTAAGTGACTTGTCTGGAATCACAGCTAGTAAGTGTCTGAGGCTGGGTTTGAACTCAGATCCTTCTGGCTTCTATTCATTTTGCTGCTCCTCTGAGCTGTATTTTTAATGAAGAGAGGGACTGATTCCACAAGGCAGAAGTTTGGGATTCGGTCTTCCATACCCTACAGTTTGATTCTGCAAAGGCAGGGGAAAGGATATCATGTACAATTATAACCAGCCTGGGTGGTTGAAATAGAGAGTGGTTAAAGAGAAGTCCCCATGAAATAAGAAGGGAAAGGCAGATGGGAGTCAGATTCCAGAGGGTTTGAAATGCCAGGCTGGAATTCACATCGTCAAAAAGCCAGTCAATAAACATTCCTTAAAAAGTTCTTTTTAGGTGCTTCACTGAATTGAACATTGGGCTGTATAGAAAGGCAAAAACAATCTTGCCTTCTTAAAACTCATATTCTAATGGGGGCAAAACACATTTTTAAAAATGATACCATACATGTCATAAACATGTACACAGTGTACCTATATACATATGTGCACACATATGTATACACACAAATTGGAGTTAATTTCAGTGATTATATATATGATGCTTTATAGTTTATAAAATGCTAAAAGAAGCACAATCTATAAAGATCAAGGTTTGCTTAAGGGCACAAAGCTAATAAGCAAAAGTCTCCTATATAAGACAGTAATCTTTAGTCTTTTTCTCCATAAAAGTGGGCATCTATGGAGATTATTCAATTTATATTGTTCATTCTCTCTCTCTCTCTCTCTCTCTCTCTCTCTCTCTCTCTCTCTCTCTCTCTCTCTTTTTCTCTCTCTCTCATATATATGTTCTTCACATATGCATACTTCCACAGGGTGACAAAAACTACTCCTTAGAGAGTGCTTTCCTCACAATAGCATTGGGAAGGTAATGCAATACTGTTATTTTCATTTTACATAGAAAGAAAAGTTAGTTGAGTTGCCAGAGTCACAAACAGCTTATCAGTCAGGATTCATACTCAGCTTTCTCAAATTTAAATCCAGTATTCTATCAACTGGGGTTATAATTTTTCATTTTGAAAAGAAATATTTTTTTTGGTATGTACTTATGTCCTTTCCCTCTCTCAAAGTGCTTAGGAAATAACCAAGATAGAGGACACAGCAAAACAAAGATAGGAAATTAGCTCTAGATAGCCCAGGGTTAGGGTTTACAAGAAAGACCTTTGAAACAAACTGTAGAGCAAAAAATGTTTCCAAGTTTCCATTGCTCAGCACTCACTGCAACAAAGCAAAATGGAAGGATTTGGATGGCCCCATAGAATTGGGTATAAAGATATTGGATTTCTCTACTTAGATGCTCTGAAAACATCACTCAGTGCCACCATGAAAAAAGGTCATCCAAGATAATGGGTAAGCTTCCAGGGAGTTAGAGGATACACTTCAGTCACTGATATAGATTTGCCATAATAAATATATGTTTCCTTGTTCCAACTACCACCCCTTGAGAAACCCGTATTGATTGCTTTTGTTCTATAAGTATGGCTACTCTTTTCCCAGAAATTCTAAATATTCTATTGTCATAAATCTTTAATATCCATATTTTCAGTTATTGATGTGATAGAGAAGCTATAGCTTAAATTACTAATCTTAGCAATTAGTTCTTAACCTCATTTGGATTATGCAATGGTTTTCTTAAATGATATGTTTTTTAAGGTAGAATGGATATATGTTCAAAAATGAAATTGTTTCATCATATTAAATTGAGATTTGATGCACTTCAGTACATAATTACTAAGCCTCAGTTTTATGAGGCACAGTGCTAGGATTGATGAAAGGGGAAAGAAACTGAATCTCTATTGGCTCATTGGTAGGGGAAAGTAATTCTTTTTTCAAGGGGTGGTCTGATGACCCTTGGGATTACTGAGACTCCTTTGGGGATCAATGGGATAAAAATTACTTTCATAGTACTACTGAGAAGTTATTTACCTATTAAAATATTCTTCTTATTTCCAACCACATATTTAAGTAAGAACTTTTTATACTTCAACCAAAATGACATTGCAACAGATTAGAGAAGCAGATATAAGAACCCAGATGTTTTCTATTAGGTCAGACATTAAAGATATTTGTAAAAATATGAAAAATAACCCCACTTTTTTCAGTAAGTTGTTGTTTTAGAAAATATAAAGTTTAAAAAAATAAAACATGAAATGTGTATTTAAGAAGTTAATATACATGTGTAACCAGAAAAACAAAACAATTTATTACAGTTGGCAAAAAGTAAAATAAATTGTTATTCATATTAATATGTAATGGATTTATTGTTATTTTATATTAAGAAATATTTAAGTATATCATTTTAATCTCTAATATGGTTAATATTAAATCAAAGCATCTGAATCTAGAACTGGGCAGCTGAAATGAGAAGCTCCTAGACTATGGAGGAAATAACCTGACAATTTGGAAATTAAATGAAACACAATCAGAACTTTTGCTGAACTTTAGTATTTCAGAAAGTAGTCATCATCAATAGAGAGTGAGGATTGGCAGAAGAAAAAAAGCCAAAAAATTTTCCTGGGTGGACAATTAAAGGGTTGAAAAGAATACAGATGTAGAGATGTCTTTTCTTCTCTATTTGTAAAGATGAATTATTGTTTAAAAATTAGATATGAAATTATTATATTCATCTGATTATTAATAATAAGGACAAGGATGATTTAACTAGCCATTATTTTATTAACAATTTACAATTCTGAGATTTACCTAATTACTTTGAGCTATGTCTGTGAGTTTTGGAAACAAGACCAGTATCATTAATTATGTTTTAATCTTGAACTTGGCATCTTTTTCTCCATGACACTAGAAAAGCTGTCAGAATTTAAGCTTTTGTTTCTGTAGTTCTGACACTGAGCATTATATTAATAATTTTATGCAATGGTTCATAGTATAACCCTTTCTTAGACTCAGGTCTGTTGAGACAGATTTTAAGACTCCAAATTTCTAGTAATAATGTGCTTGGGTATAAAATAATGGAACACATGAATGGCATGTTATTATACCCCCAGCTAGAGTGAAAATTCTCTGAAAATGGACTGGAGCGTTCAGATCCCAACCTTGTAGTGGAAAGGTCATTGTCTCCTGTGGCTCTTAGAATTTTCCTCATCCTCACAGCCAGAGTAAAGACATACTAGGAAATAAAAAAGACTGAGTCAAATACAGGTAACTAGGGAAAATAGGATTAGATCAGTAAGATACTGTCTTTAGTTAAATAAGAAGACTTTATATTAGAATTAGAGACTAGTCACATGTTAGAAGTAAGGAAGGGAGAGGGAGTAAGTAGGACCACCATTTTCTCTCCCCCCCCCAACACTTTTGCCACTTTAGCCCTCAGTTAAAAGCAAGACCAAAAGAATGTATATATCTCTCTGTTTCCCTTTCCTTGGAAGGGTTTAAAGATTAAAGCACATCTAGCCTACCCCCCACTCTTTTACAGATGAGAAAACTGAGGCACAGTTAATGATTTGCCTAAAATCAAAAAGAAATATAAAAGGGTTTTGATTCTTGATTCTTTGACTTAAGCCAGTTGCAGGAATATATTTACCATGAAAAGTTCAAATGACATATACAGATAAGACAAGTTGTTTTCCATGTACCAAATGCCAAATAGTGAACAATAAACATGAACTGTGGCTAGTGTGAAAAGGGCAACATGTATATTGAAATATTTGTCTTGCTTAGGTACTATGAGTGCCAAAGTTTCCTCTGGTAATGACATTATCAGGGAGCCTATGAAATTCTAACTTCAAACTTTAATGACCATAAAGTTGAAATGTCAATAATGGTAGGCATTTCAATAATATAGCTCTATACCACCAACTCTTTATTATTTTAATTGGATTATTAGCTTTATTGATTATCCTGGAGGCCTCTAGGCAAGGATTGTCCTCCCCTGCACCTTTATGTTGACTGATTCCATTTAGGCCCTGCTACTTATAAAAGAATTTAAGAAAATGGAGGTTTGAAGGAGGCCCTCTGGAATTTTGAGCCAACAAGTCCCAAACTTAGGTTACAGCTAGCAGAAAGGACTTTGTATTTGAAACCTCCTTTACCTTCGGTATCCTTCAAATAGGATTTAAATCCTGGCTGGGTTTTTTTTTTTTGTTTGTTTGTTTTGTTTTGTTTTGTTTTGTTTTGTTTTGTTGTTTATTTGGTTTTTTTTATCTTTTTCTTTCTTTTGTATCCTTAGCACTTAGTAAAGCACAAAGCACCAAGTCATCACATCATTAAATGTTTGTGAATTGACTGAATTTTAATCTTGGACAAATCATTTTCTCATTCTGTGCCTTAATTTCCTCACTTTTAAAATAAGACTAATGATTTCTCAGAAATTGTTGTGAGGACTAAATGAGATTTTAAAATGTAAAGCATTTGAAAACAATATAGGTGTCAACTTTTATAATTCATCATCCACAAAAAAGACTTTTTAGATTCTTCTTCTTCTTTTCCCCTTTCCTTTTTTTCCCCCTTTTCCTCTTACTTTAGGCATAAGCTTGGGGAAAAAAAAATCTCGGTACTCCATTAGTTCCTCTTTCTGGGCTTGGCTGATTTTCTTTGTTCTTTACTTTGAAAAGGGAAAAGGGGATGGGGGTGTGCATTGAACAAGGAGTGACCAAAGTATATTTATTGCCTTTCATACCTACCCATAATCCACTGTGTGTATATACTATATTCTAAAACTAAATAGAAATGATTTTTTGATAATCAAGGTCATTGCTCTCCTCCATTAGGACAGATAATTGATGGTTGACAGTATTGATTTTGGTTTGGCAGAAAACAGCCTTTTGCAGTAGAACCAACTGACTGGTTTGACTGGTAATTGGTTCAGAGAAGAATCAGTGTTTCTGACAGTGATTATGTGAGAAATTGTTGAGCTCCTGGAGCCTGGGGAAGGATGAAGAGAAAATTATGGTAGAACCCTCAGAGCTGATTTCAAAATAATTGGTTATATTTATAAACTCTACACTCAAAGATCAGGTTACTAATCTAATAGACTTAGAAATATATTAGATCTATCCAGTATAAGCCACATTTTCATCTTTTATTAAGTGCCTACTATGTGTCAGGTAATGTAGAAATATAAATATAAATACAAAAGAGTCCCTCTTCTCAAGGACTTTTTCTTATGCTGAATGAATATCATATGTTCCCAAGCTCAATAAATACAGGTTAAATGAAAAGCAAATATGAACATTTATATTACACAGTAAGGAAACAAAGCATATTCTTGCTGTCCAAACACCGGCAGTAGGATTTGAACTCACATCTGTCTCTGATACCTAGTCATCTTTTTTCCAGTGCCCCATGCTTTCTTATGAGTTGACAACTGGGAATTTTATCTTGAACTGACTATTGGATCTTGTGTAAACTAGTTTATGCTTGAGAGTTTGAGGTCATGAAGTCAAGGTCAATGTTCTTGTCCTTCTTTGAATTTCAGAAATAGGAATAGACTACTAAGAATGATTTTTTTTTTAATAATGCAGAGAAGTTTTTTGGTGTCCCAGAAAAAAAAAAAATTCTTGTTTTGTATAAAGTCTGTGAAAGTGAATGGAATAATCTATGTGAAAGGACTTTAGTGGAAAGGCCCTAAAAATAGAAGACAAGATTATTGTTTTGCTTGTTGAAGGCGTATATAAGCAAGTTTTAAGTGAGTCGATAGAAAAAAATCATGGAGCATAATAAACTTCTAATCTATGTCTATGGATTAATGTTATATAAAATATTGGCAGTGCAGAAAACTAAATTAACGTGTGTCTCCAGCCTATACTATGAGTGAATTGAGCCCTTTTTTTAAAAGAGCACTTGCAGGGAGAAGAAACTTTAATATAGACCATGAAAACTTATATTTTTGCTTAGACTTTAAACAAAGAAAAGCAGTAACTGGGTTTCTAGGAAGACCTTGTTTGACACAGTAACTTGTAATGTAAATCTTATATGTGTCTATAAGGAAAAATAGTAGCTTTTCAGGGAGCAAAAGAATCTTATCTTATATATCTTAATCTTAATATATAATAATAATAATAATAATCTTAATATATCTTTAAAGCAAGTCTATTAGAGTTTTTAAAATTAGCTTTTTTTTGAAGATCTCAAAGATGAAATACATATTTGTGTAATAAATATGTGGTTATATGACTATATCCATATCTATGTATCTATACATGTATGGATTTATGGCACACATACATTATACCAGATCTGTGATTTCACTGTTATGGGAAAAATCCTGGTGAGAGATCTCACTCTTATCAAGTCAGGTAGGCAAGTATTTGATAATTTACAATTTTTGAGGAGCACTAGATGACTTAAGGTCCTATGGCCAGAATACATCTGAGACAGTATTTGAGGGGCTTCTTGACCCTGAGATTGGCTCACAATTTTTCATGTTATATTGTCTCTGATACATACATACATACATACATACAATAGGATGGACAGATAGAAACACAGATAATAAATGAATTAGATTAGATTGAATGGATAGGTACCTGCATTAGATTGGATGGATGGATGGATAGATAGATAGATAGATAGATAGATAGATAGATAGATAGATAGATAGATAGAATGAAAATTAATTAAACACTTAACTATGTACCATGGCACTGTGCTTAAACACTAGGGATATAAATACAAGGGAGCAAAATACATCTTGCCTTCAGGGGCAAGAGGGGGAGGGCAACATACATAAAGATCTTGAAGAGGTAGAAAGGCTAGTTTAAAATGGTTGAGAAGTGAGATGGAGACCAAGTTCTAATAAGATGAAGGAAAAACTCATCTAACAGTCAGAGAAGGCAGAGGAAGAAATCCAAGTCAGCATTTGGAAACATATTAAAATGATGTTAAGATGCTTGGAAAGTGGCCTAAAAACTGAATTCCACAAATAGACTCCAAAAGTATAAAAAAGCAAATTGAGGTTTAATATGAATCAAAACTTCCTCACAACTATCAATACCCCAAAGTGAAGTGTTTTAGGAAGCTTTCATTTCCCTTTCCAGGGAAATCTTTAAAAAAAGAAGTGACTTCCCTTCATCAAGAATTTGATTGATTTAGAGTAACTAGATGACCATGAAGGTTTCTATCCACTCTTAAAATTCGTTGCTTCTTTGAAATCAGTGATGTGTGCCATCATTGAGTCAAAATAGGAAATAGTTGATTCTATTGAGACCAGCATGCAAGTTTATGTGTACATGTAAGTGTTTCTCATCTATAAAAAATTTCTCAGTGAAGTTTTTCTTTGTGTCATTCCATTTACTGCGATCTGATGGGTATTTTAGTATTCTTGTGCTCCCATTAACCTTTATTGATTTCCACACAAATCATCTCATTTTAATTAATTTTAAAGATTGCTTTTACATTTAATTTTTATGCCTGTTTAACTGCTCAAATCTCATAGGAAAACATGACCAAAGTTGCTCTTTTGAACTATAATTATATGTTTCAGCTAACATCTTTGGACAGGCTGATATGAGTGACCCTTTGGATGACTAATGCTCAGCTTAAGGCTTGTTATCTTTAGCTCAAGCTAGAAGACTAATGCCTTCTTTGAAAAAGAAATTTTCACCACTTTTCTGGAATTCTCACAATCATCCTCAACAAACTAGCCCTGAATAAAAATGATTAGTAATTAGAAAAGCTGATCAGGGAAGAAGAAGGGTTAGAAATGAAGAAATTATTCCTTCCCCCTAATTGACACGTATATAAGTTGTAAGGTTTACAAGACACTTTATAATGTATGACCTCAGTCAAGCCTTACAAAACTTATATGAGCAGGCAATTTCAGGAATTATTAAATTATTATGGAGAGAAAGCTAAATGGTGGGATGCACAGAGGTTTACATTTAAAGCTATTATTATTCCCAGTTTGGTTATTGGTTGATTCTTATTCTTTGTTCTTGAAGAGGACCAAAATGGCATCTGATAATTTTTTAAAGATTGTAAATGGATAATTACTTACATTGATTTTTAAGATATTATTTGCATTAAGATTATCTCATGCAAGAAAAACAAAAGAATTTGCCAAGGTGTCATGTCTCCATTGCTTTCCTCCAATTTACCTAATAGGATCTGTACAACAATGTGAATTAAGCATTGGAGCTATAGTAAAGAAGACTTGATATTTAATAGCAATATGACTATGGGCAAATATCTTCATCAATCTGAGGTTTATTTTATCAGGTCTTGAGTTCTAATCCTGGGTCTTCCAATTATTATTTGAATGAAGCAAGTCATTTAAGATCTTTAAGCCTCAGTTTCCCCATACATAAAATGAGATCAGAGTAGATCAAACAAAGGTCCCTCAACTTGGATAATAAATAAGATAATATATATAGGTGTATAGAATATAGAAGTCAATAGAGTATGATACTTTAGATGTATAAAATACAATATAAATTCCAATGTTTGAATATCCTATGAAAGTGTAAACTAGAGTTGCTTAGCTCAACAGTTTGCAAAAGAATGAGCCAGAGATTTTAGGTATGGAAATATTGGAATGAGTCAGCAGGAGAATTTGGCTGCCCTATGTTGAGGCTACAGGAAGAGAAATGTAGCTTCCGAGAATCAACAGGGGATGGCACTGCTGACCATGCCCTGTGTCAAACCATATCCAGATCATTTAATCAGTTCTGGACACCTAATTGTGCTAAGGACATTAATGTCAATGAGCATCAAAACATCAAAAGTAGAATCAAGATGGTGGAGGACCTCAATCCTCACATGATTAGATGAAGATCTCAGACAACTTAGGTATGAAGTGGAATTCAGTTGATATCAGCCTTCAAATATTAAAAAAAAACTATTGCTTGTAAGAATTAGATTCCTTCTTCTATCAGTGTGATTGAGAAGCAGATACATGTTATGGGGGATAGATGAATGGGCCTAGAATCAGGAAGAAGAGTCCAAATCCAGTCTCTGATACTTTCTAGCTGTGTGTCTTGAGCAAGTCACTTATCCTTACCTCAGTTTCCTTAACTATAAAATGAATATAATTAATAAAATAATACCTACCTCCAAACGTATTTGTGAGATATTTCTAAAATATTCACCACAGTTCCTGGCTAGTAGTAGGTACTTAATAAATACTTCTTCCTTTCTAGTTTCCAGACAGCAAGATTAGAAACATTGAGGAAAAACAAATGAACAAATTTAGGAAAACTTCATAACAATTAGAATTATCCTAAAATGTAATAAGCTGTCTCAGGAAATGGTGTCATATCCTTCTTTGGATGTCTTCATGGACCAAAATGACCACTTTGTTGTCTATAATACAGAGCAAATATCTGTTCCTGTGTGAGCTAAGCCAGATAACTTCAGAGTTTCCTTCCAACTCAAGTTCTGTGACTGAAAGGGGACTAGAACCTACAAATTGGATTGTGTCAATTCAAATATTTCAATACTTAAAGGTGTGATGATTTTGTAGATGTGAATGCTTCTTCTAGGGTTACTGATGGTTTCCTCTCCATGTTGAAGGTTGTTTTGAGTTATGGTGTTCTAAACATCTGTTACCTAATAGTCATTCTTTTGCTGATTAGCCTCATTGAGTGAAGAGATATTCATTTATTTTAAGGAATACATTCATGTCACCATGAACAATTGGAACAGGTTCTCATGGAAATAGTAGACATTCAGGATTGTCTGAGCTCAGTTTCTCATTGTAAGCCTTCCCTCCCTCCCTCACTTCCTCCCTCCTCACTTCCCTTGGCATGTCCTTCATTGTCTTTTTAAAAAGTTCATTTCTTTCAGAAATGCTCACGTTACAACTTCTTGTTGTTATTAATTGTTTTTCAGTTGTATCTAACTCTTCATGACCCCATTTGGGATGTTCTTGGCAGATACTGGAAAGGGTTGCCATTTCCTTCTTCAGCTCATTTTACAGATGAGGAAACTGAGGCAGAGTTAAGCAACTTGCCAAGGGTGACACAGGTAGTAAGTGTCTGAGGCCAGATTTTAATTTCAGATTCTTTCTGATTCAAGGGCCAGTGCTATTCACTGCCCCCACATTCCCATCCCTTACTATTAATCTCCTAGCCATCTTTGGGGTCTTGAGTTTTATACCTTTGTGCATTTTCTTTTAAGTGCTTGGAAAATGGAGTGTTAGAGAAGGAAGGAAAAGTATAACTTATATAAACATGGGGCAATAAGCTTTCTGAAAGAATGGAGGAGTAAATATGTACTTAATGAATGATTTGTGAGTCTTGTTGGCTTCCAATCCTATATGGAGCTGCTTTGACCTTATCCAGACCATAGTAATTATGTCCTGCTTTGTTTCATCACATTATTTTTTGTTCACAATTTCTAGGGTTCCAATTTCCTTCAAATCAAAAACTGATAGGATTTTACTTATTGTAGTTCTGTTTTGTTCTTTTTAGATTTAGGGAAGGAATGGCAAAGAAACAGCAAACATAGACAGAATTTGTGTGTGTCAGAGTAGGTGAAAGAAGGGACTAATACTTACTTTTGATTTTTTTTTTTTTGCTCTGATAACTTAGAACTTTGCACGTGTCATTGGGAGCTTGACAGGCTTCACACTGTTTTTGTTTTGTTTTGTTTTTTGTGTATGTGTATGTATGTGCTTTAATATTGACTTTTTTGCCTTTGTGAAATACTATATAGGTTGAGCGCAGGATGTCAATGTAAGATCTCGGCCAGGGATGTTAGCCAAAGCATCACTTACTTAAGTTACTATCCACCAAGGACAGTTCTAGCAATTGCACAGTAGTGCAGAGAGGAGGTCTCCAGCCAACAGCTCTCTTTTCTCTTGCTTGTTAGAGCCTGTTCTTATTGTCTCTCATTCCTTTGGAGCCATCAAAGGTGAAAGTACTGAGCTACAGCTTTGATTTCATCTGGATTTGCTCTCTACCCAGCAGAGCTTTGTAATAACATTCCAGCCGAGAGAAGGGAATGCTTCTTCTCTCTTTTCTCTTCTGCCCTCTCTCTCATGACATTTGTCATGACCCGGTTGACATGGGATGAATTTAACATGCACAAATGATGCTTCAGAAGTACAATGATGAATCTTTTTCGAAAGAGGTATAATCCAGTGCCTTTTCCTCTAAAATACTTATATCCAACATTCTAATGAAAACAGAAAGAACTACCCCCCAGAAGTTTTGAAAATGTTGAAATGATTTATTTTACATTACCCTGGAGAGCAAGTAGTACAAAGAAAAATGTCATAGATGTAGAGTGGGAAGGGATCCTAGCTGTTGTTTTAAGAATCAAATTAGATAATGTTTATACAGCACTTAATACAGGAGTTTAATAGATATTTGTTCCCTTCCCTTCTCAAGTCGGACTCCAGAAGTCTATCCAAGGTAACACACAATTTCCCTTCTACTTGGACTGTTATCTGCTGCTCTTGTGGTTTCCAGAATCCAGACACCAGCACCTATAATTGTTATCTCTTCTTGTGAACAGATGATTATGATACGAGGAGACTGAGAGGTAGTTGCTGTTCTCTGACCTCCCACCTGAGAGGCTATTGTGTTGTCTGACCTCTCTCCTCTTCTCTCTGCCTCCAATTTATTTCATTCCCAGTCAGTAAAGCTACCCTCCTCAACTCCCTCAAGTGTCACAATCCACAGCTGTGGAGGCTCTAGGAGAATTGACCTGCCCTTTCACCCAGGCATGATCCTTTACACTAGACAACTTAAATTCTTTTCTCAGCAAGTAATAGAAGGAACAGACCCCAAGTTCTAAAAGGATTCATCTCATAAGGCCCCCATCTAGTAGCAGGGATAGCAGGGTGATGATGAAACTTAATCACTTTAGATAATGAGACTCATTCCTACATAGTTCTAAAGAATCGGATCAAGTCAGTAATTGCTTATGAAGTGCTTCCTATACCAAGCAGTATGCTCAGTTTAGAAGATGCAGAGAAAAGGGAGGTGAGGGGAACTCCTGATCTCAAGGAGCTCAAAATAATGGGAGAGAAAACAAACAATTATGTGCAAACAAGATATGCAGAGAATAAATCAGAGATAATCTCAGAGGGAGGACAGTAGCCTTAAGGAGAATGAAAAAAGGCTTTTAGAAGAAGGTATGGTTTTAACTGAGATTTGCAGGAAGCCAAAGAAACTAGCAAGCACAGAAAAGGAACCTAGGCATGGGGGTCAAACACTGAAAATGAATGGATTCAGAAGTATCTTGTTCAAGGAGTGCAGTGTCACTGGGTTGTAAAGTTGTGAGGTATAATGAGATGTAAGAAGACTGGAAAAATAGGAATTGAAAATAGAACTTGAAAAACCAAAAGGTGACTAATTTTTCAGCCGTAGTGTTGAGGGCGTATTGATATTCCTTGTTTGATCTACAACTTCCTTTAGGACTTTGGCCCTTTGATATTCCTTGTTTGATCTCCAACTTCCTTTGGGACTTGGACCTTTGAAGATGTGGTCAAACTAGTTTGGGCTATCTGAGCTGGCCAGGGTTTTACAGCCCCCATTCTAATCTGCTCAGATAGACCAAATGGCATCAGGAAATTCCTTTTTGGGAAAAGACTTCTGTCTGTCCCCAAAAGATAACAAGAGAATCCTTATCTTATTTACATCACTCTCTGAAACCTCCTTACATCAGTGCATCTGAATGGTTGTGCTCTTGTATAAAAGAGAGAATTCAAAAATCTACTCTTTGCAAAATTGGCCTTGTACCATGCAGCCATTTTGCCCACCGGCTCTCTGGTGTTTCCATTCTAACCAATAAAGACTATGTTTCCATACAGCATTAAGTAGCAAATTCATTTGCTGCCAAACTCACCCTTAGTTATTTTGGGGAAGGAAGGAGAGAGAGAAAAGGAACTGACCCATCTCGGTTTAGACGTCAGTTTACTCCTCATCATTTACTCCTCATCATTAGTAATTCTTGAAGGCTTTCAACAAAGTCATTGCAGGATTACTAATCTTGGAAGGTCATCTATCATCTTGACCATTGTCTTGTCACTGTTCTTCGATGAATCTGGAGGAGATAATGAGGCTGAAGACTTTGGACAGCTCTGGCCCTTTCATGCACAAATCAAAGGTGTCTTGTACCAAGAAGACCTGCCTAATGAGAAATCTTCTGACATTTGTTCACAGGGCTGATTCAAGTTTTAAAACTGAGCTGTTACCCAGGCATCTATTCTTCTGAGGGATGGATATCCTCAGAAAAGAGGTGCAACATCCTCTTCTCTACTGCTTGGGTTGATGTTATTCAAAGGTCTTCGTTAGAATTCTGTACCATTGCTTGCCTTTCTTACAATTCAGCTTCCTTAGGGAATTGGAAACAATGGCTTATATGTCTATGGCATTTAGTTTACCACTTTCTCAATATCAACCTTATGATGTAGTTAGTATAATTATTATTGCTTTTATAGATGTGTAAACCAAAGATGAGGCAGGATTTCATTCAGGAAGGGATGAGCTTTGAAGGAAACTTCTAAAAAGTCGAGTTGAGGAGAGGATGAGTGCCAGGTGAGAGAGATAGCTAATATATATAAAAGGAGGGGGAAGTGGGAAAGAAATTACCAGTAGGTTAATCTGGCTGTACTGAAGCATATGATAATTGGAGGAATATATTTTAGGCACGGGGACATAGCTGAGAATCAGATTGTAATGGACTTTAAATGCTAAATAGGGGTATTTGTTACTAGAGTAATAGGAAATTATTGAAACTGGGCAGAGGAATGATAGAATTAAACCTGTGATTTGAAAGGAGGTGCACAGAGTTCTGGACTTAGAGACAAGAAGACTCAGGGTTAAGACACTTAGTAGCTTGAACAAGTCACTTAATCTCTCTTAGCCTCAATTATTTCATCTATAAAATGGGAAGAGGACCATAGCATCAGAAAGGTCAATGCCATGCCATGCAAGTGAATTGGGTTGAAGGGAGGGAGAGCTGTGCAAGGTCACCTGCCTCACTTTCCCCTCCAGAACCTTCTGGGTTCAATGACCAAATAGAGATCTAGAAAACTGGAGATGGCCCTGGATGAAATGGGAAACCTTGGCCTTTTTAAGTTAAGGTCTTCAACAGGTCTCCGTTTGAGGCCGGACCTATTCTGTAATTAAGACTAGGTAGCAATTGAGACAAAGAATCTCCTCTTTCACCTAGTCCTAAGAAGTCTAAATAAATAAATAAATGTAGGAGGGGAAGATTCTCAGGGTTTCTGGCCAAAGCAGAAATGGCTGCTATTTACATTCAATCCACATCAATCAGGACCCAAAGAATGACCGAATGGGGCTTAATCTAGAACCTATTGGTGGCCAGTTAGAATTAGATTAGTTTTGGTTTAAGAACTGGTCCTTAAGAAAAAAAATCTAGTCAGCAAACCCCAAAATATCTTGGGAAGTTCAGAGGTACAAAAAAGGGGGGGAAGCTTTTAAGCCCATGATTGCCTATAAAGCCACAAGGGAGGAAGGATAAAACAGAGAAGTGAAGCCAGAACAAACCCTTGAGGTAGACTCTCAGCTAAGAGGCAAGGTGTGAATAATGATCCAGCAAAAGAGACAGAAGAAATGGCCAAATAGACTAGATAAGTCCGGATTTGGACACGATTTGTCTGATGTCACCTAGATTTTTAGCAACAGAGCTAAACGAAGCTGCCCTGACCTGGTCTTATATTCTTAGCACCACCTCATTTTTAAACCTTGAAGAGATGAGATATTTAAACCTCAGAATGAGATAATCAGTTTTCTTGGTTATTTTACGCACATTTTTTTAAAAATCCAAGATTGTCCATATTTTGAATTCATAAGCTGAGTGATTGGAGGATAATATATAAATATGTTTTTATCAGTAAAAAAAATCATGAACAACATTCCTCACTTTCAATAATTATCTTTCTCATAGCTTTCTTTCCATATTTTTAATCACTGTTGAATCAAGATTGCCTCACAGCAGCTTAGTTTGATAAACAGCCAATATCCCTTTAAATTTTAAAGACTTGTATTTGTTAGGAAATAACCACCACCTAGTAGCATCGGGTGTTTGCTCTTCTTAGCACTTGGATACCTTTCCCTAGCCTTGCACACCCCTGAGAACTTGCTTTATATCCATGATCATCTCTTTCAAATCCATCATGTTTCAAGCTTTATTGCATTTCACGAAAGCTTTTCAGTTTACAAAAAAGTGTCCTTTTCCTCTTTTTGAAATCCAACACTTTAAAGAATGAGGTTAAGCCTTGGCTTTCTGATAGAAAGAATCAAATACTTTGCCCAAGGTTAGTTGGCTTCTTCTCACTTTACATCTTCAGCTGTCCCTTTTGGAAACTAGTTTTATTTCCTTAATTTATGAATATGATATGGCCAAAAAGGAGAATTTTTAAATCTTTTTGTAAACCATTGAATCCATTCGCCATGTCAGTCCTGCCAGAAAGAAGTTGCTACTGGCTGCAGAGATAATTCACTTGGCAAAAACATGATTCTTATTGTTTGTATATAATTAGTGAGTTGGAGGCTTGTGAGGAAAAGATAATATTCTTTTATCTGCAGATGGTCTGGAACAGCAGGTATGCCTTAAGTGATGCATTTCTTTCATTTCTGCTACCAGAAATGGTTCATATTCTTTTAACTTCTCCTTCTCTAATATCAAAGTTCAGGACCATCGTTGTTGAAGTCATAGATTTGATCATTCAACTGTTCGATTCATTTTTTTTTTTCACTTGAAAGAACTATGGAAGTCAATATAAAAAGAAAAGCATTGGGGTATAGTCTTTCCATCCTTGCAGTCCCAGAGCTCTGAAGTCTCATACAATTTACTGAGTTTCAGTCTAGTGTAGTGGAAGGCAGCGGTGTTATATGGTACTAAGTGCATTAGCAAGAGAGTAAAATGACCTGAGCTCAAATCCTGAATCCACTTCCTGTAATTTTGGACACTGTTCTTCAGTTTTCTCCTATGTAAAATGATGAGGTTGTATGAAATGTCCTCTAAGATTGCTTCTGAAACACTAGTACTTAGTACTGATAGTCTGGATATTCCTTCAATATGCAACTGAAAACTGAGCTTGGCACCCAGTTATCAATAATAATTACTAGTTAAAATTGGAAGTTATTGAATGACTTACTTTCCTATCACAGAAGCTACTACCAGTGTGAGGCTCCATCTAAAGCCTTCACCTTTCTTTTCTTCCAGCATTGTTCTTGGAACATTTTGAAATCTTCTTCCAAATTCAATTTCTTAATGGAAACAAATTGCTATTTGTTTTTGGTCATGTTCTTCTTGCTGCTACCATGGGAATCAGAATGACTAATTATATTTTTGTGGATAACTATGGCTACTCATGTCCACACTTCCTCCATTCTTCTCTCCCAGTTCTGATCTTCCCTAGATTGGCAACTAGTTGTGAGGTGACCTTCAATTCATTTATTCACTTTTTTTTTTTTTTTTGGAGGCTGGGGTTAAGTGACTTGCCCAGGGTCACACAGCTAGGAAGTGTTAAGTGTCTGAATTCAGATTTGAACTCAGGATCTCCTGAATTCAAGGCTGGTGCTCTATCCACTGCACCACCCAGATGGCCCCCACTTATTCACTTTTTTAATGGGAGGAAGGGGAAAGTATGGGAAATTGCTAAGGATTTTTAGTATTAAAAATAACACAAGAACAAATGGAGGTAAAGCAAAAGGGGAAAGTTTGAAAATTAATCCTTTCAACTTAAGAAGTATCACTGGATAGAAGCAACTAAGTGATGCAGTGGATAGAGCACCAGCCCTGAAATCAGGGGGACCTGAACTCAAATCTGGTCTCAGACACTTAATACTTCCTAGATGTGTGACCCTGAGCAAATCACTTAACCCCCATTGCCTCAGCAAAAATTAAAGAGAGAGAGAGAGAGAGAGAGAGAGAGAGAGAGAGAGAATGAATGAGAGAGAGAGAGAGAGAAAGAGAGAGAGAGAGAATGAATGAGAGAGAGAGAGAATGAATGAGAGAGAGAGAGAGAGAGAAAGAAGAGAGAGGGGGGGAGGAGGAGGGAGAGGTATCACTGGATTTTGAGTGAATTTCAAGTTCAGTTGATAATCCATTTCTCTTCTTTCTTTATTCTTATACTTAATTCCATGCTTTTCTCTCACCGTTTAGTAGAGTATATTGGCTATAGCTAGATAGATCAGTAGATGGAGTATTAGACCAGATTCAGGAAGATATGAATTCAAATTTAGCCTCAGACATTTACTAGCTGTGTAAATGTCAGCAACTCACAAATCATAATAATTTGCATCAGTTTCCTCAATTTAAACTGAGGTAAGATTTAAACTCAGAAGATGAGTTATTCTGACTTCAGGCCTGGCATTCTATCTACTGCACCACCTCATTGCCCAAATGGGATATCATAGGTACTTAATAAATAATCTCTTCCCTTTCCACAATCTGCTCAAATGCTGCCAAAGTGGGCAGGGGTCTTTCCTGACCTCCCCAGTCATTAGAGCTTTTATCCCCAAGATGATCTCCCATGGATTCTGAATGTATCATGTACGTCCTGATTTATATATGTGCTCTCTCTATGAGAATGTCAGCTCCTTGAGGATAGGAGCTGTTTTTGCTTTGTCAGCATCCCCAACCAATATTATGCTCAGTTTCTGGAGTGTTAGTGAGCCCTTACTAAATATTTAATAAAGGATTGATTCTCCAAGAGAAAGCTGACCTGTTTCTCTTAGTATCCTTAATGACTTTCAGACATTTTCAGGAAGAAACAGAAGATACACCTTGCCTTTAATGCTCCAGGGTACATGTGTAGGAGCAGAGGTTGAAAACTTTTATGTTACACAAGCAGCTTGTTACATATTATAAAAGGAAGAAAACTCCAAAACACTGTTTCCCATCTGGAAGCTGGGCCTAATGCAACAATAAAATCATTTATTCATCTAGTCAACAAATATCTATTGAGTCCTACCAAATACTAAATACTAAAAAGGGAAAAAAGTGGATCAAACATGTCTCCTGCCTTCAAAGTGTTTATAATATCATAGGATAAAAAGTTCTAGCTAATGGAAATTGTACAAATATCTTTTAGAAAACTTCAAGACAAAATGGATTGTCGTAAAGTCACTGTTGGTGTCTCAGGGTAAATTCCTACATGATTGACTTTTTAAATATGGTATTAAATCTATTTGTTTATTAAATCATTATTATCTTGTCTGTTTTATCTCCTGCTATTGGACATTTTAGCAGGGCTCACTGAATGTAGTTTGGCCTTGAAATTATCCAATGAGTTTTTTATAATGTCCACAAGAAAAAAAAAACAAAACAAGAAACTACCAACATTAATAAGTTCCTGATGTAGACTATAGAAAATATGCAAGTTCTTTAACCAACTGAAAGAAATACAAAGTCAATTTTAAAAAATTCATCTTTACTCATAAAAAATTTATATTCCATTGAAGTACAAATGCCAGTGGCACTCTTATAAGTAAATCCCTAGATGTCGTGTTGTTGGGATCTATACCTAAAGGCAAAACCTTTTTTTTAAAAAAAGTTTTTTTCTACACACTTTCATATAGTCATTAAAAACATTGGCAAAATGGATGGATATAGTAAAGGTCATTAATGTGCACTCCCTTGTTATATAATTTATGATGTGATGATTCAGGTAGGACTAAAATTTCTATTATTTCTCAGACCCTTTAGAGTTATGATTAAATATCCCTTCAAAGGAAAGCTGACAAAAGAATACTGACAAAATGGAAGCTCTTTGTGGGCAAGAACTATTGATTTCATTTTTTGTTTCTGCCTCCCTAGTACCTAGCACAATCCCTGGAACTGATTAGGTGCTCTTTGATTAAAGAGTAGATACTAGATTTGTATATTATGTCATTTGATCCTCATACCAGTCTTGGGAAGGAGAAATTACAACTGCCATTGTACAGATGAAGAAACAAAAACACAGAGACTTAATGATTACAGTTTAGGAAATAGCATAGAACTTTTATGATGATAATTGATGACGATGACTATTGCAAAGCACTTCCCATATATTACCTTCTCAAGACGTCCCATCCCAGTGAAAGAGGTGCTATTTAGATCTCCATTTTACCAAAGTAAATAGTGAGGCTTAGAGAGTAACTTGCTAAGGATAATAGTTAATAATTTTTAAGTTATTCAAGTAGGACTTACACCCAATTCTTCCTTCCTACTTTTCCCCTATACTTGGAATTCTCTCCATTCTCATTTCTGCTTCTATCAAGGCTCAGCTCATGTCAATGCCTGAAAGAGGTTTTCATGATTTCGCCATTTGCCAATGACCATCCCACCATCACTATATATTTATATTTTAAGTATCCTGAATAGTACTTATCTATCATTGATAATGCCACAGGCCTTTGATCCACTGAGAGTAAAGACAATTTTTGTGTGTGTGTGTCCTCAGCATTGGCTCGTAGTAGGTACTGAAGACATGCTGACTAGTCAATTCCAAAACCAACTCTAAATTCATATAGGGTATAGTTGTATGCCATATGTCCTCTACAAAGATAAATTCCCTAACCTCTCTTGTCCTCAATTGTTAAATCAATGGACAGAGTTTAAAGATCTCTAGTTGCCCAGAAATTTCTTTTGTCAAGGGACTTAAATGGCTATTCCATAAATAGCCCCATTAATTCTGATAATGGGGGGGGAACTATTATTTAAAAATAGGATAGCACTAGCCACTAGGGAATTATTTTTTAAGTAGAAGAAAAAGATGCACTTTGATTTATATATTCTAGTCCTGACCAACAGATATTCTACTTACTTAAAGCCCATCAGTTAAAAAAAGGCAAATACTACAACTTACTAACCAATGGTACTTTGAAATGTACTTAAACCTTTTTGCAAGTAATTTTCTAAATCTCTGCAATAGACAGATTCATTACACATTCATTATAAAATTCAAATTTTGTGTCATATGTGAAATGGTAAAACCTTTGGCATGTGAAGGGCCATTAACAAATACGACAAATTCAGTATGTAATTTTCACAACAGCTTCACTTAATGGTGTTCCTTCTATTCTTTACAGTGCGGTCTTTAAAACATGACAGAATTGCTCTTTTAAATATTTTTATTTCTTTTTGTTTGCAACTCAGTTGCAATTACTCAACCTTTTCTTATATCTCCTCACCAAAACTGAAAGAAAAATGAATATAATAGATTTACCTGATTCAAGAAAACACTTTACACCTCCAATCCCTCATCTCTCTATCAAGAAGTGGATACCAATATCTGTATACAATAATGATTGATCATTATGCAAACCAAGGTTTGTACATTTTCCCCTGTACAATGGTATTTATTCTGTTAGTTTTTTTCACTTTGCATCAATTCAGATACACCAAAATTTCTCTCCAACTTTCCCTTTCATCATTTCTTATAGTTCAATAATTATTTACTTCCATCCATATAACAATTCATTTAACCATTCCCCAGCTGATAAGCAACCATTTTTTTTTGCCAATTCTTTGTCATTGCAAAAAATAGCTGATGTACACACACACACACACACACACACACACACACACACACATTCACTATTGATTTCATTTTTTTGTTTCTGCATCCCTAGCACCTAGCACAGTGCCTGGAACTGAATAGGTGCTCCCTGATTAAAGAGTGGACACTAAGACTTGCATATCATGTCATCTGATCCTCACACCATCCTTAAGAAAGAGAAATTATACTGCGATTGTACAGGTGAAGAAACAAAAACTCAGAGACTTACAATTACAGTTTAAGAGATAGCTTAGAATTCTGATGATGATGATGATGATAGATTTTCTTTAATCTCTTGGAGATATAAACTAATAGTGATATTATTGGGTCAAAGAGTACATACAGTTTACTGACTTGTTAAATATAATTTGAAATTGCTTTCTGGAACAGTTTTACTCATATATGTGTATATACATACATACATACATACATACATACATACATACATATATATAGATATATATACACACAGCAGTGTATTTCCTTCTATAAAATAATTTCTTAGCAGTTTGATATGACACTGTATAAGTAAATTTATTTGAGCAATATTGATATTTTTATTATATTAACTAACCTACATTTCAAGTTTTTCCTCAATTATTTTTAAAAAGTGTTTTGTTGTTGTCTTCATTTAGTTTTTTTGTGTGATAGTAGGTAGAGTCCTAAATATATTTTTGATTCTTTGGCCATTTGATAGTCTTGAAAGTAGAAATACTGATGATTTATGTTGCTTTATTTTATATCTATCAAACTTAATTAAGTCATTAGTCATTTCATTTCATTTTATTGACTTTGAGTTCTTTGTATAGACTTTCATATCAAATGCAAAAGACATACAACTATATTTGTCTATCCTCATTCTTTTGATGTCAATTTCCTTATTTATTATTATAGGTAACATTTCTGGTAGATAAAAGAGAATTTAAGTAACAGTCTTTATAATGGGTGTATATGTGTTAGTAGCTTTCCCTCTCTGCACATAACTCTTGGTTTTAGATATATTCTATTTACCATAATAAATAATTGTTCATTTATTTCTATGCTTTCTAGTGTTTTGTTCAGAAACAGGTGTTCAATTACATTATTTGTAAATATAACTAATATACGTAATGTGCTTTACATGTTATTTCATTATCTATTTTTGTCAAATCATTACATCATTTTTGTTATTTTTAAAATTTATATGCTCTTATTATATTTGTAGTTTTCCTTGTATTAAATCAACTCTTTATTCCTAATACAAAATTTTTATAGTCATAGCATATAAAGTTTTTAACATGTTGTAGCCTTTTGGCTAATATCTAATTCGTATTGGTGAAGATGTTCTGTAATGATATAGGGTTATCATTTTCTTTTTCTGCTTTGTCTTCCTCTGGCTTCAATAACAAGACTACATTTATACGATAGAAAAAGTTGGAAGAATCACTTTATTTCCAATTTGTATACCTTTACTCTTTGAATGTTAACAGAATTATATTTTAAACCATGTGTCTTTTTTATCTTGTTGGAGTTTATTAATTAGTTAAAATTTTTTGATGATTTGATGTCATCTAAACTATCTTTTGTGTTCTGTTAATCTTGGTATTTTATATTTTGTAGATATTTATTAATTTAATTTAAATTACCAGGTGTTTTGCATATTAGTTAAAATATTTTAAAATGTTATATTCAGTTGTTAAACTTCCTTTTTAAATTTTTGTTTTGAACCATTTCATTTTCCTCTCTTTTTGAATTTTATTTCTTCTTTATATTTTTGTGAGATCTGTCTTATTCTCAATAGGGCATACTCAATTTCCATACTATTAAATTCTCTGTCTTTTCTCCTAGATTTTAATTATTTTTTTCTTTAAGTAATTAAAGGTTTATGTGTCTGTAATAGTTACATATATATATATATATGTATGTTGTATATACCATGTCTATGTAATATTTTTATCCAGTTGATATGTCTGGATTCTATAAGAATATGATGTTTCCTGGTTTATTTCTTTTATATTTTCTATTGTTACTATTGCCTCATCTAGAATCCTAATTGTTCCTCCTGCTTTTTTGAGCTCAACTGAAGTATAGTACATTACTCCAACTACACATAATTCTGAACAAAACTTTCTGTTTCAAGTGTGCTCCTTGCAAATGTTGGATTTTATTATCTAATCCATTCAATAATCTTTTTTAATAGATGAGTTCATGTCATTCTCATTTAAAATTATGATTGTTAATTCCATACTTCCTTCAGTGCTATTCTCTTAAGTTTTTCTCTCTCTTTGCCTTTCTCTGACCTATCCCCCAACACATACACATTTACAAATATGAAGATAATTTTAAAAAATTGAACTTGATTAACAGCTTAGTTATTCAGTAATTTCGGTCATATCCAACTATTTATGACCTCATTTGGTCAAATTAGCAAAAATACTAGATTGGCTTGTCATTTCTTTCTCCAGTTCTTTTTACAGATGAAGAAACAGAGGTAAACAGAGTTAACTGACTTTCTTTGGGTCGCACAGTAAGCATCTGAGGCTCACTTTGAATTCAGTTCTTCCCAAGTCCAGACCCAATATCATATCTACTGAAGCACCTAAAAGCCTACTTCACAGTTATTACCAAAAATGATCTCTATTAGCTCTGTAGTTCCTTTTCTTTTTCTTTCTTAGAACTCCCATTTTAAAATTCTTTCTTTTCTTTTAATTCTACATTCCTGATTTTCCTTCCAAAGAAATGAATACATCAGCCAACTTACATATAAAAAACAAATATACAGAACATTGAAACAGAGTATTAAAAAGAAGTTGAAATAAGAATGTGACCTAATCCTATAAAAGAAACTCTAAAAGCCCAGAATGGACAAAATATGGATGGGGAAATAAAGGACAACAAAAAGAGCTTTTATAGTGTCTGTGATAAAAGCTTCATTTTAAAAATATATAAAGAATTGTATCAAATGTATAAGAATACAAGTCATTCCCCAGTTGATAAATGGTCAAAAGTTATATAGGGTTTATAGAGTGATCATTAATAGTTCAATATCCCTATAGTAAGATATCTCTAGTGGAATATTCCTGAGATCTTCACTTGACCCTGTACTATTTAACATTTTTATTGATGTGGTTAAAGACATAGGTTATATGCACACTGAATGACAAAATATGTCTTCAACATGATCTAGAGCCCAGGAAGCCTAGTAGACCGCGTCTGTTGTCTGAAGTTTGCTATATAGAGGTCCTTTAGTTTTTAAACTGTGGTTCATGACCACATAGGAGGTCTCATAATTGAATTTGAGTGTTGGGAAATTATGATTTATTATCAGTAAAGGTTTGATTTGTATACCTATTTTATACATCTAAATACCTGAGGTTGCAGAAAAATTTCCCAAGTGAAAAGGGGTCATGAGTGGAAAAAGTTTCAGATGATAAATTAGAATAGGACCAAGTTAAAAGAAGTTGGCATGTTTAACCTGGACAACATAAGGTTGGAATAGATATGATTGTTATAATCATCTATTGAAGGGGATATAATGTGGTGAATGGATTTGATTTAATATGCTTAGTCCCCCAAAATGGAACCAGAAACAGTGAATAGAAGACAGAGGCCACATGAGATTTTATGTGAGGAAAACCAAAAAAAAAAAAAAAATTGGAGGGAAAGGAGAATACACAGGATCATAGAATTTGAGAGCTTGAAGAACTTATTTTATCTGATTCAAAAAAACCAACTTTTTAACAATTAAAATTGTCTGACGGTTGGATCCTTGCTTAAACAATGATTTCCTCTCTCTGAAATTCTTCAAAAAGACTAGGTGACCACTTCTGGGCTGAACCAAATAGAATAGGTTCCTAAAGCTCTCAAATTCTGTGATCCTGAATATTCTCCTTTCCCTCCAATTTCCTGCTCCTAAGGAGACTATAAAAATAACCCAAATCTACCTTTTTGGAACTCTGTCCTATTTAACTACCTCAGTTACTCTTGAAGACAAGAAATATGAGAGGATATTCATTTTTTTCTACTCTTTGTATGGGAGAGCTTTTTAATGGTATGCTCTTATCCAATCAATCATATGTTTTTACCTTTCTGAGTTTCTCTTGAGATTGTACATTTTTATTTTTAAAGTGTCTAATTTTTGTGAGGAAAACTTAAAAATCTTTAAGGGTTCTAGTTCCATTATTCTACCTAATTCACACTCCCACCCCATCTTACTATATGATCATACTCACTTTAGTTAGATGAATTATTATTTTTTGTAAGAGCTTCTCTTTTACCCTTAGGCAAATATCACAATCCATGCTCATCTCTTCTTTATAGTTACAACTCCCAGATTTTGTTTGTCTGATGTTGAGTGAATTATTTTGTTTTTCATTGACTTGGAAGCTTTGGATTTTATTTATGATGTCCTTAACTATTTTCACTTTGAAATTCCTTTTGATAGGTAACTAATTGATTATTCTAATTATTCTAAATTTCCCTTTGTCTTCTGGTTTTAATATACCTGAACAGTTTTAATGAATAATTTTTCAAAAATGTGATATCTAGGCATTTTTGTTCATAATTTTCAGTCTGGGGGGCGGAGCCAAGATGGCGGAGAAGAAACACACGACTCAGTGAACGTCCTCACTCCCTCACAACCAATTAGATAAATTAAGTCTCAAAATTAGCTCAGGACTGATAGATACCACAAGGACTGGAAGCACGACTTACCAGCTGAAGAGAATCTGGAGTTTCAACAGGAAAGGTCAGTTCTCAGGGGAGGAATAAGAAAGACCAGCACAGACGGTGGGGTAGGGGCACACTGCGCCCATTGCACTGGGAAGGGCTCTGGGATCAGAGAAGCCACTGAGGTAAAGGAATCTGGCACAGGCTGTTAGCTCTTCTCTGCTAATTATTTAGCAGTTCAGAAGAGAAAGCCAAAATATTTTAAAACTCAGATTAGATTTTCCCCGGACCCTGGGGGTGACTCAGGCACAGATCTAGGCACCAGGGGGTGTGGCCTCAGCTACCTCCTGAGAATAGTTAAGAGACTGACAAGTGGGTAGATACGGCCCAAGGCAACACACACAGCCTAGCTTAGCTGGAGGGAGTGGAACTCAGCTCCAGGAAGTCCCAGAGAAGCGGAACCTTTGAACTAGGGACCGCGGTTTCTGGCAGACACTTCCAGTTTGAGCGCAGGGGCTTCTCACGTCACCTGCTGCAGACATCCACTCCCCACCCGGACACATACGCTGGGCTTCCTGCAGTCTTCACTATTCTACGCCCTCGAAGCACAGTAGTGCTAATCACCTCTGAGGCACTTCCAGGGAGGAGGTGGGGAACTCTCTCCCAGAGCTCTCTCTTAGCTCCGGCGCAGGGGCCGCTGCATCCATCCGGTCTGGGAGGAAGCTGGTAAAGAAGTAAATAATTTCCTACCCCAGGGACAGACCCCAAAACATTTTTTAAGTATGAGCAAAAAAGCTAGAAAAACTATAGATTCCTTCTATACAGAGAAAGAGCGGGTACCCAACCCCGAGGAAGTTAACAGCAGAGAGACAGCAGATAACAACCTAAAGGGGAACGATCCCTGCCCCCCATCACATAACTCTCTCCTAGAAGAATCTCTTAAAAAAATTGAGGGAGATTGAAGAAAAATAGGGAAAGGAAAGGGAAGCTATGATAGAGAATAACAACGTCCTGAAATTGGAGTTGGAAAAAATAAAGAATTCACAGGAGATGCAGGGAAACAAAATTTATGAATTAGAAAAGGTTAAAAAAACACAGGAAAGTAGGATTTCTGAATTGGAAAAGATAAAAAAGTCTCAAGAAAATAGAATTTCTGAATTGGAAAAAGAAAATAATTCTCAAAAAAAAAAATTAGGGAAATGGAAAAAAATTCAATAGAGCAAAATAATTCATTTAAAAACGAAATTGGGCATTTACAAAAAGAACTAAAAACTGTGAAAGAAGAAAATAACTCCTTAAAAGTCAGGATGGAACAAATAGAAATGAATGATTCACAGAGAACCCAAGAATCAGTCAAACAAAACAAAAAAAATGAGAAGCTGGAGAACAACGTCAAATACTTACTGGGAAAATCTATAGACCTGGAAAATAGATCTAGGAGAGATAATCTGCGGATTATTGGACTTCCAGAAAACTATGACCAAAAAAAGAGCCTAGATTCTATTTTACAGGAAATTATCAAAGAGAACTGTCCAGAGATAATAGAAACAGAAGGGAAAGTAGATGTGGAAAGAATTCATCGAACTCCTTCTGAAATAGACCCTAAAAAAAGAACACCACGGAATATTGTGGCTAAGCTGCAGAATTACCACACAAAGGAGAAAATCCTGCAAGCAGCTAGAAAAAAACAATTTAAATACCAAGGTGCCACAATAAGGGTCACCCAAGATCTGGCTGCCTCCACATTAAAAGATAGAAGGGCCTGGAACCTGATATTCCGTAAGGCAAAAGATCAAGGACTGCAACCAAGAATGAACTACCCAGCTAAGTTTAGCATCTTTTTCCACGGAAGAAGATGGTCATTCAATGAAACAGAGGAATTCTATATGTTTCTAAGAAAAAAACCAGACTTAAACAAAAAATTTGATCTACATCCACAAGACTGAAGAGAAACAGAAAAAGGTACACAGAACCCTTGAGAACTGTAACTCTGTTGTGGGTATATAAAAAATACTCAAGGATAATTTGATTTTACTGATATAAAAGAAAAAAAGGGGGGTGTGGTAAAGGGAAGGAGGTCGGTTCAGAAAAAGGGGAAGGAGTGATAAAAAGAGGGAAACTACATCCCAGGAAGAGACATAGAAAATACACCATATCTGAGGGAACTTAGTGAGGGGGAGAATCATTGTGTGAATCTTACTCTCATCAGAAGAGGCTCAAAGAGTAAATAATTAACATATTTGTTTTTCAGAGAATTTTCTCTCACCTCATTAAAAGGGGGGAGAGGAAAAGGGAAAAGGAAAAGGGGAATAAGTGAAGGGACTTGGAGGGAGGGGGGAGGGATCCTAAAAAAAAAAAAGAAAAAAAAAAAAAAAAAAAAAAAGAGGGAGGGTTGCGCGTCACAAGGGGGGTCTGTAAATTAAATATCGGGGAGGGGGATCAGGGGGGTCAAGGGAAAAAAGCATAATCTGGGGATAATACGATGGCAGGAAATACAGAATTAGTAATTTTAACTGTAAATGTAAATGGGATGAACGATCCCATCAAACGGAGACGGATAGTAGATTGGATCAAAAAGCAGAACCCTACAATATGTTGCCTACAGGAAACACACTTAAAGCAGGGAGATACATACAGAGTAAAGGTAAAAGGTTGGAACAGAGCCTATTATGCTTCAGGTAAAGCCAAAAAAGCAGGGGTAGCTATCCTTATCTCAGATCAAGCAAAAGCAGAAGTAGATCTCGTTAAAAAAGATAAGGAAGGAAACTATATCCTGCTGAAAGGTAGCATAAATAATGAAGCCATATCAATACTAAACATATATGCACCAAGTGGTATAGCATCTAACTTTCTAAAGGAAAAGTTAAGAGAACTGCAAGAAGAAATAGACAGTAAAACTATAATAGTGGGAGATCTCAACCTTGCACTCTCAGATTTAGACAAATCAAACCACAAAACAAACAAGAAAGAAATTAAAAAAGTAAATAGAACATTAGAAAAACTAGGTATGATAGACCTTTGGAGAAAACTGAATGGCAATAGGAAGGAATATACTTTCTTCTCAGCAGTTCATGGATCCTATACAAAAATTGACCATATACTAGGACATAAAGATCTCAAAATTAAATGTAGGAAGGCAGAAATAATAAATGCCTTCTTCTCAGATCACAATGCAATAAAAGCTACATTCAGTAAAAATTAGGGGTAAATAGACCAAAAAGTAATTGGAAACTGAATAATCTCATCTTAAAGAATGACTGGGTGAAAGAGCAAATTATAGAAACAATTAACAATTTCACCCAAGATAATGATAATGATGAGACATCATATCAAAATCTTTGGGATGCAGCTAAAGCGGTAATAAGGGGAAATTTTATATCTTTAGAGGCTTATTTAAAGAAAATTGAGAAAGAGAAGATTAACGAATTGGGCTTACAACTTAAAAGGCTAGAAAAAGACCAAATTATAAACCCCCAACCAAAAATTAAACTCGAAATACAAAAATTAAAAGGAGAAATCAATAAAATTGAAAGTAAAAAAACTATTGAATTAATAAATAAAACCAAGAGTTGGTTTTATGAAAAAGCCAATAAAATAGATAAACCTTTGGTAAATTTGATCAAAAAAAAGAAAGAGGAAAATCAAATTGATAGTCTTACAAATGAAAAGGGGGATCTTTCCACCAATGAAGAGGAAATTAGAGAAATAATAAGGAGTTACTTTGCCCAACTTTATGCCAATAAATTTGATAACTTAAGTGAAATGGATGACTTCCTCCAAAAATATAGGCTCCCTAGATTAACAGAGGAGGAGATAAATTGCTTAAATAGTCCCATTTCAGAAAAAGAAATAGAACAAGCTATTAATCAACTCCCCAGGAAAAAATCCCCAGGGCCAGATGGATTCACATGTGAATTCTACCAAACATTTAAAGAACAATTAGCCCCAATGTTATATAAATTATTTGAAAAAATAGGGGATGAAGGAGTCCTACCAAATTCCTTTTATGACACAGACATGGTACTGATACCTAAACCTGGTAGATCGAAAACTGAGAAAGAAAATTATAGACCAATCTCCTTAATGAATATTGATGCTAAAATCTTAAATAAGATATTAGCAAAAAGACTTCAGAAAATCATCTCCAAGATAATACACTATGATCAAGTAGGATTTATTCCAGGAATGCAGGGCTGGTTTAATATTAGGAAAACTATTAATATAATTGACCATATTAATAATCAAATTAATAAGAACCATATGATCATCTCAATAGATGCAGAAAAAGCATTTGACAAAATCCAACATCCATTCCTACTAAAAACTCTTGAGAGTATAGGAATAAATGGATTATTCCTTAGAATAATCAGGAGTATATATTTAAGACCGTCAGTAAGCATAATATGCAATAGAAATAAACTGCAACCTTTCCCAGTAAGATCAGGAGTGAAACAAGGTTGCCCACTATCACCATTACTATTCAATATAGTACTAGAAACGCTAGCCTCGGCAATAAGAGCCGAGAAAGAGATTCAAGGAATTAGAGTAGGAAATGAGGAAATTAAACTATCACTTTTTGCAGATGACATGATGGTATACTTAGAGAACCCCAAAGACTCTGCTAAAAAGCTACTAGAAATAATTCAAAATTTCAGCAAAGTGGCAGGATACAAAATAAATCCACATAAATCCTCGGCATTTTTATATATCACTAACAAAATGCAACAGCAAGAGATACAAAGAGAAATTCCATTCCAAACAAATGTTGATAGTATAAAATATTTGGGAATCCATCTACCAAAGAAAAGTCAGGAATTATATGAGAAAAATTACAAAACACTTGCCACAAAAATAAAATCAGATTTAAATAATTGGAAAGACATTCAGTGCTCTTGGATAGGCCGAGCGAATATAATAAAGATGACAATACTCCCCAAACTAATCTATTTATTTAGTGCTATACCAATCAGACTCCCAAGAAACTATTTTAATGACCTAGAAAAAATAACAACAAAATTCATATGGAAGAATAAAAGGTCAAGAATTGCAAGGGAACTAATGAAAAAAAACTCAGAGGAAGGTGGTCTAAGTGTACCTGATCTAAAGCTATATTATATAGCAGCAGTCACCAAAACCATTTGGTATTGGCTAAGAAATAGACCGGTAGATCAGTGGAACAGATTAGATACAAAGGACAAAAAAGGGTACATCTATAGCAATCTAATCTTTGACAAACCCAAAGATTCCAACATTAGGGATAAAAATTCATTATTCGGAAAAAACTGTTGGGAAAACTGGAAATTAGTATGGCAGAAATTAGATATGGATCCACACTTAACACCATATACCAAGATAAGATCAAAATGGGTCCATGATTTAGGCATAAAGAGGGAGATAATAAATAGATTAGAGGAACAGAGGATAATCTACCTCTCAGACTTGTGGAGGAGGAAGGAATTTATGACCAAAGGAGAACTAGAGATCATTATTGATCACAAAATAGAAGATTTTGATTACATCAAACTAAAAAGTTTCTGTACAAATAATACTAATGCAAACAAGATTAGAAGGGAAGTAACAAATTGGGAAAATATTTTTAAAAACAAAGGTTCTGACAAAGGTCTCATTTCCAAAATATATAGAGAACTGACCATAATTTATAAGAAACCAAACCATTCTCCAATTGATAAATGGTCAAAGGATATGAACAGACAATTCTCAGAGGAAGAAATTGAAACTATATCCACTCACATGAAAGAGTGTTCCAAATCACTACTGATCAGAGAAATGCAAATTAAGACCACTCTGAGATACCACTACACACCTGTCAGATTGGCTAAGATGACAGGAACAAATAATGACAAATGTTGGAGGGGATGTGGGGAAATTGGGACACTAATACATTGCTGGTGGAGTTGTGAAAGAATCCAGCCATTCTGGAGAGCAATCTGGAATTATGCCCAAAAAGTTATCAAACTGTGCATACCCTTTGACCCAGCAGCGCTACTACTGGGATTATATCCCAAAGAAATACTAAAGAGCGGAAAGAGACATATATGTGCCAAAATGTTTGTGGCAGCTCTTTTTGTTGTAGCTAGAAACTGGAAGATGAATGGATGTCCATCAGTTGGAGAATGGTTGGGTAAATTGTGGTATATGAAAGTTATGGAATATTATTGCTCAGTAAGAAATGACCAGCAGGAGGAATACAGAGAGGGTTGGAGAGACTTAAATCAACTGATGCTGAGTGAAATGAGCAGAACCAGAAGATCACTGTATACTTCAACAACGATACTGTATGAGGATGTATTCTGATGGAAGTGGAAATCTTCAACATAAAGAAGATCCAACTCACTTCCAGTTGATCAATGATGGACAGAGGTAGATACACCCAGAGAAGAAACACTGGGAGGGGAATGTAAATTGTTAGCACTAATATCTGTCTGCCCAGGTTGCATGTACCTTCGGATTCTAATGTTTATTGTGCAACAAGAAAATGATATTCACACACATGTATTGTACTTAGACTATATTGTAACACATGTAAAATGTATGGTATTGCCTGTCGTCGGGGGGAGGGAATAAGGGAGGGGGGGTAATTTGGAAAAATGAATACAAGGGATAATATTATAAAATATATATATATATATAATAAAAAAAATTAAAAAAAATAGTAATTTTCAGTCTGATGAATTTTAGATATATCCATCTATTTTTCAAATCATTTGTTTTTTGATATATATATATATTGCATTTCTTTATCTTTTCAATATTACTTTAAAATTTCTTATAATTTTATAAGGCATTACTCAGCTTATTCTAGTTTTCAAGGAGACTAATTTTTTAATTTACATATTTTCCTCTAATTTGTTAATTCTTCTTGTCACTTTTTTCTCTTGAGTTATCTTTTTTTTTTGTATTCCATGCATCATTTTTTTTTTCATTTTAACCTAGAAGATATTCTGACCAGAACATTCTTCTCTGAGACTCTACTTGGAATGGTGGTAACTATCTTTTTCTGGGTCAAACTCTTAGTCTTCTCTCAGTTAGTTCTTTTCCTTTGCCATTTTCTTTTGTTTGTTCATGCCTCCTGTTCCAGTTTCTGGATTGAGGCTTTTTATTTTGGTCAGACTGATCCCTTTCATACTCTTGGATAGTCTCAGCAGGCCTGGACTGATTCCACATGTGTTGGCTAAGACTAGTGGCCAATTTCTGTTGGTAATTTCTGGGATTTGGCTCATTTTCCTGGTGGATCAACATGGGTTTTGGTCTTGAGCCCTTTTTCTGCCTACTCTCTGAATATTTCCAGACAGTTGGCTCTGTCCTTGATGTGACTCTGACAGGTCCTAATCACATGCTTTAGATTGGTCTGGAGGCTCGCCTCTGGAAGAACCCCATTTCTTTGTTTCTCAGATACTACCATGGCCCTCTCTCTTGCTGTGGCCCTGGTGTGAAGCTACTTGGGGCCCTGACCGCTTTGAAACTTGTCTTACCTTGTCTTTTGCTGTGGTTAAGGTGAGCAGGATATCTTGGAGCTACTCTGGACTTATTTTTTTTGTTTTGTTTTGTTTTGTTTTTTTAGCTGTGGATCCAGGGCTCTTGAATTTTTACCTTCTACCTATTGTGGCTTTGCATCACTCAGAGCCTCTCTGGGATTCTGGCTGCCATGTTTTTATTTTTCAGTCCTGCTTGAAGCTTTTTCTCTTTGTTTTGTTTTGTTTATTTGTTTGTTTTTAATTCTTGCTTTTGATGCCTTTTTGGGGGGGGGAAACCTGGACTTATTTGACTTTTAACATGCCAACAACATCCCACAATTTCTCCAGTGTTCCTTTCTCAGACTCCGTTTCCCCATGTTTTAAATGACAATAATAACACCTAAAATCAAATGAGATGATGCACATATGAAGTTTCACAAATATTAAAATACTATTAAATGTCAGCTCTTAGTAGTACTGGCAAGTGCCTTAAACTCTCTGAAACAATTCTTATCAAATTCATCATGTAAAACAGAGATGGGTAGCTACCTATTTCAGTAGAAAGTATTCTAACAACAGTAAGTCACAGTGTTATGACATGGTTAAAGAGTGATAGTAGAGTTGGCTGTCAAGGTATGTCCATAATGGAGATCCATAATGGAATCAAAGTATTGTGCCACATTTCTCCTATAAAATGAAAATGATGTTCTTGTCTTCACCTAAGATTCCTAAATAAAAAGTATCTAGTTAACTGAGATATGAAAAGAAAACAAATTGAACAAACAGAAGAGAGACTATTCTGCAACCCTACACTTTGAGTAGCAAAATGGTCTTGAATTCGTCAACCCACCTTCATTGATTAAGCTCCTACTGTATGCAATGCTCTGTGCTAGATTCTGGGGATACAAAGAATGAAACTCTCCCAATTCAGAACTTTATATTCTTTCAATTAAAAGAATAGAAAGCGCTAAAAGATGGGAGGAAGAGTAGACAGGTGAAACATCATTGATGTTGCACTTTATTTTTATTATTTTGCTCATCCACATGTTTTGGGATATTTGTAGCTTCTTTTTATTTTGTTAGCTTCATTCTCAAGGCATTTTCAGAATCTTAGGGAGATAAAGAAGGGAGGAAGATATTGAGGGCAGAAGGAAAGAAGATAAGGAAGGAAGGAAATATGCATTTATTAAGTACTTAACAGACCCTATGCTTGCTACTTTTACAAATATCATCTCATGAAATCCCCACAACTGCCCAGGAGTTAAGCTACTGTACTTCAGGATAGTAAGTTGTAAGAATAGTGACTAGACTTATGGTTTCATTGGTTTAGGGAAAGCCTCCAGAATAAGCAAGTCCCTTTAGCCAATGTAAGTCAGCAAATTCTTTTCAATTTGTATGCTTAGAGGGCACTGGGGCACTGAGGCATTAGGAGAAGCTCTCTGTTTCACACAGCTAGTAAGTGGCAAAAGTGAGTTTAAACTCAGTTTTTCAAACTCCAAATCTGCCTCTCAGTCAAGAATTTGAGTACCTTAAATCACCAAAAAGCACAACATTTAGGAAAGGCTGCATCAGCATCCATGATACTACACATTGCCCGAGTAATTATATAGAATTTCACAAATATCAGCTTCTGTGGAAACGAAAGAAATATCCCCTCTGGACTTTTGCAAAATCTCTTTCGGTGAGTGATTTGTAAAGTTTGGAGAAATATGGTGCTATAAACTTTTCAAATTGTGGTTTAAAAGATCATTTGCATTTCTGGACTGTCTGTCACCAAAAGAAATGTGAAAAGTATTCTAGCAAAAATTCTAACTGCAAGTGTTTAATGTTCATAGTGGTAGTTCAAGAAATGACAACAAAATACTGCCCTGTGTAAAACTACACACTCTGCTTCAGTCTCATAGATGTTTATGCAGTCCTTCCTAAATCCTGTGCCCTATTCATAATAAAATTCTTGGCTAAATACATGAGAAAATGACGTTATATATTTATGTTGCCTTCTTCCAATTGTTTTTGTTATTTTAAAAATTTGTCATATCTTTTCTACTGAATGACTTTTTAAAATGAGATCTTTTTAATATTCCTTTTTGAAATTAGTGATGAACACATCAGTTCTTATGGTGTCCCATCACATTCTAATGGAGACTATATGTGTGTGTAAATATATATATATTATATGTATATATATAATATATATATTATATATATGTGTTATATATATAATATATATATATATGTAAAACATATATCAAGGGAGACCCTTTAACATTTTTGTATAGCTTATTTCTCTCAAGCAGAAATTATTGGGAAAATGATATTACCATTTGGATTCATCATCATTAATCAGCAAATATTTACTTAGCACTTCCTCTATGCCAGATATATTAAGGGCTGGAGATACAAATAAAAAAAAAAATAAATAGTCTCCTAAGGTTTTTACATTCTTTTGGAAGACTTTAGTTGTGGTCTTAGTAACACCATAAACTAATTTCATGGCCATGGAAAGTCATATAACTTCTCTGCACCTCAGCATTCTCATCTATGAAACAAAGTGAAATAAAGACAACAGGATCTTTGTTGTTCCTTCCAGTTCTAGCAGTCAGAGTTTTTGTTTGTTTATTTTTACACGAATATAATTCCAGTTCCTAAACCCATTTGTATAAAGACTTTCTTATTAGTAGAGAGCAATGCATGTAAAGAACAGTCTTCACCACTCAATGTACCATAAAAACACACTATCAAACAAAAGTGTTACTTTAAGCAACTGCATTGATCATCCTCAGTTTCATCACATTTTGAAAGAGAACCTGTGAAAATACATATAATTACAGTCACCCCTGGTGCTCAACTGAACACAGTATTCTGAGAGAGAGGGAAATCTTTTTCTTTTTCTTTTTCTTTTTGCTTTGCACAGGTAGAGGACAGAAAGCTTTGTAGGGGTATGTTAGCACATACTTGTAATCCTAGATGCCAGGGAGGTTCAGATGGCAGATTTTTTGAACTCAGGAGTTCTGAGCTTGAGACTGGATATGCACACTAAGTTTGGCATTAATATGATGAGATCCTAGGAGGAAGGGACAAACTCTGTGGTCTAAGAAAGGGTAAACCAAATGAAGTTAGAAATGAAATTGGTCAAAGCTTCAGCACCAGTCACTTGTGGGAGCCTGCCTGTGAGTAGCACCTGTACTTCCAACGTCATTTCTAACATAGAGAGAACCAACCTAAAAAAAGTAACTTATTGAATTGCTTTTAAGATAAAGTGAGACATATCGATATATGTATATATATATATATATATTACTTTGCAAATTTTAATATACCTTATTATCTATTGTTTTTATGTGAAAAATAAACTTTAACTCAATCCTTCCTACTTCTGAGGCAAATCTATCAAGCATGTTCCTCTATCTCTCATAGAGTAAATTAGACCAAATGATCGCTTTGTACAATTTAATTTAATTTTGAATTTGATCCCATATTTGTACCACCTTTGTCAGCTAGCTAGCCAGAGGTTGAGCTGGCTCTTTTCATACAGCTTTTAAAAGATTCCTCCACCTCCTTTAGGGCCCTGTTAGTCAGCATGTTACCAAGGTAACATAATTCAGTGACAGCTTTCAAGTCCATGTTACCCATGAAAAATTAGCTTGTGGGTACAGATGGCTTAGTACAGGCTGACTGACAGAAGATTTTCATTTTCTCTAGGCTCATAATTTACCCCACTCCTGGGTCTGGATCCTTTGACATACTCCCAAAGGTCGTTGTTGAGTAGAATTCACGTAGAGCCATTAGTAACTAACTAGAGAAAGAATGTCATAGATATCTGTGCCCAAATAAAATGGTAGACGTTTCTGGGAGAATCTCAAGTATGTCCTCATAAAAAAAGAGTTAATAAAAACCATTCATGTTATCTAATACAACGCAATATCTCTATACATATATCTCTAGCTTTAATTTATTTATGTGTCTGTTGTCTGTCTGTTGATCTTTCTATCTATCTATCTACCTATTTACCTACCTACCTACCAAACCTCTTATTTTTTCAATCAAGGGAGTACATGGTGGAAAAGGAAATGGTGAAAGGAAAGGAACAAGCATTTATTAAGCATCTAATATGTGCCATTTTACAAACAATATCTCAGTTGATCCACAAAATAACTCTGTGGGGTAGCTGCTATTTTTCACAGTTGAGAAAACTGAGGCAAATAGAAATCAAGTGATTTGCCCAAAGTCCACAGCTTGTAGTGTCTAAGACAGGATTTAAACTTAGATCTCCCAAATGCCAGTGTTCTGGACCCTCTGCTGCTTAGCTTCCTCTTTCAAAGCATATCTGATTATTTAATTTTTTTTTCTGTATATTGCAGTACTTAGTGCTGTACCTGACACATAGTAAGTGCTTGATAAATGCTTATTGATTTATTGAATGATTAAAGCTCTGTAAATTATAGTTCTCAATAGATTATCTGACCAATGGCCAAAATTTCAGCAAATCTCAACAATGAGAACTTTTCTATCTTTTGACAGGAAACTTTTTAAATCATAGGAATTTAATTTTTCCATCTCTTTTCCTTCAACTTCTCTTCCTGGGCCCTTAGACTATGCCTTACTAATCAAACTATCTAATTGAACTATCAAATAGGAAAGAGAGTTTATTAAGACGTGTGGAACACAAAACAATGTTTATAATTTGCTAATGGTTAGAAGGTAAAATTGGACAGTAGGAACCGCACTCAATATTTTTGTTGATAGTGTTTGCTTTTTCTTACATAGGTTTGTATTTAACATAGAAGATATAGTCATGCCATCTTTTAAACTCTATGTTGTATATAAAACAGTTTGATAGAAAAATAAGTCATATCTACCTATACTCTGAAAGAGATTTCAAAAAGAGAACTCAAATACCAAATACTCCTTCTGAAAGTGTCTATAAAAATGACTTCATCCTAGTAGCATTGTTTTGTTTTTTGCTTTAAAGAGGGAAAATGCTAGTAAAATATTGAGTTCAAGTCATAAAACAATACTCTACCTGTTTCCTTGACCTTGCCCCACTCTGGCCAATAAGATTGATGCTTATAATGTTTATTGAATTGTAAATGAAACTATTTTGTGGATAGATTATAAAAAAGAAATTAAACTTCTAAATGTGATTAAGTGATGTTACTAGCTCCCTACCTCCCATCTGCTCTGAAATTTTACCTTATTATTTGCAAGATTTGGGTGACTGTTCTCTTACTAATTTCCAATGACATTGCAAAATTCTGTCTCTTCATTTTGATGTTGCTCTAACTCATATTTTCATCAGCTAGGTAATGCAACTGACAAGTATGTATATGAATACTGACACTTCTCATCGATATATATTGTAGTAAAAGAGAGCAATTTGCCCAAAGATCATAGCCTGCCCACCAATTTATCTCACATCTGTCCAGACAGACAGAGTAGTCTAGCTCATCCATCAAAATCCATGATGTAATTCCCATGGAACAACAAGAAAATGAAAATGGTATAATCAAGATTTGACACAACAGAACAAACTGCTATAAATTCATATTTCTTAATAATCACCTTCTACTAAAAATGAATACATTTGGAAATACGTGTACCAATTGTTAAAGCTAAATAATTTGGCTAGAATTACTAATAATTTACAGTTTTAGAACCCTGTGAGATAGAAAAGTATTGGTTTTGAATCAGAAGAACTGTATTTGAATCTTCTTCATCTAATTACCCTAATGAATCATAAGGCTTGTTAAGGCCCTACTGTCCTCCCATGTAAAATATCTGTTTCCTTCTAGCTTAATTTATTTTTTTGATTCTGAGATCCATATTTTATAAATGAGCAAATTGAGGCTCAGAAGGTTGGATGACTTTTTTATACCCACAGAGAAAGCGACAGTCAAACCCATGCACCTTCATTGTTCTTTCTATTATACCTTATAATGTGAAACTATCTCTATATGATCCCACTGATAAAATTCTCTGTATGTGAAACTCCAGCTAAATTCAGACTATATAACGCCAGAAAAAATGGAACAGGAAAATGTCACCATCATTATTTTTCATGTATCAAAATATGTCCTCTTGAATTTCTAAAACTTTGGAGCTGAGTGACCTTAGCAGCCACTCAATCTGAATCTTTCAAGAAATTGAGGCACAAATATCTTCTATGGCTTGCTAAATGTTCTAGAGAAAAAAAGCAGTCTCCTAACATCCACCTAAGTGTATTTTCTATTTTTCTTTACCTATAGTTCTTAAATGTGAGTGTAAGAGCTGCTCAAATCACAGCTGATAAAAGTAAACATTACATATTACATATAGGCTTGCATCCTTTAGGATGGATGAATCTAGCGAGTCATGATTTTATCAGTCAATTTCAAGGAATGATGTTTTTCAAACAAACTCTTTTATGGTGCAGAAACATGCCCCATCTTCTGTCTTGTAAATATGCAGAAGCTGTCCTCAAAGATGGAAAATCGGTGGTTTGGAAACTTAAATATAAAGCATCATTCTTGATGCACCACAAGCACACGGAAGGAGTCTCAGTTTTTGTTCTATCCTTTATCTTCCCTTTGCAGATAGCTAAGTTGGTCCCTAGAGCATGACTATAAAGTCAGAGAACTGTACCTTCAGCTGAAAATAAAATCCTTAAATATTGGTTTCAGCTTTCATTGGGAAAGTTTTAGAGATTTGGTAGTTGGAAGACTCCATTTAAACAAAAATTTATATGTTGCTATTAGCCAAATACTGCCTTTAAACTGTGAAAAAGAAGTATAAACAGGAACCTAATTAGTGAATTTCCTATATGGTTTGCAAACATCAACTGGTGTCTGGCCTTTATCATTGCATGTTCTTGCACACATTTTCTCTCTCTCGTCCTCTCTCTCTCTCTCTCTCTCTCTCTCTCTCTCTCTCTCTCTCTCTCTCACACACACACACACACACACACACACACACACAAACACACACACACACAGAAAGAAAACAATTTTAAATATAACATGCCTTGATGAGTTTATTTGTCCTTCATTGACAAATGTTGGGTACATATCTGATTACAAATTCCACCTTTTATCACTCCTCCATGAATATGCATATGTATGTGTCTGTCTATATATGTATTGTTGCTGTTCAGTCATTTCAATAGAGTCCTCTCTTCATGATCCCATTTGGGCCATGATAAGCATACTGGAGTTACTTGCCATCCCACCAACTCTTCTTACAAATGAGGAAACAGAAAAATAGAATTAAGGAACTGGCCCAAGATCACACAGGTAGTAAGTATATAAGGTCAGTTTTGAACTCAGGAAGTGGCTCGGCATCCTATCTACAGGATCATGTACCTGTATGTATATCTATTTGTATTTGTGTTATGCATGGCTGGATATATACATACACATATATACATACGAATATTATTTATACATATATTCAAATATACTATATATATAATATATAGTATATATTACTATGTATATGTATACATGTATACATATAGATATATACATATGCATATATTTATAAATGTTGGCATTTATCTGACAATAAATTCTATTTATTATTCCACTGTATATGTAGATCTATAGATAGAATTATATGTATACATGTCTATGCACTTTATACATACATATATATGCAATGTACATATATAATACATGTATATATTATGAATGTCGGCACTCATCTGACTTTACTCTCTACTTTTAGCATTCTTCCTCATATATATATATACACACACATAGTCTATATAGACATATATGCAGTCATACACATATATTCAGAAATTGGAAAAACTCAATTTGATATGAGTAGGAAAAATAATGAAAGATGAAGAAACATGTCTATGTGAGCCTTTGCTAAAATTGATGAGGACCGAAATTGATAAAAGTGATCATTTTGTCAATTTCAGTGGATGGAATGCTTCTTGGTTGAAATTGACACCAGTCTTTCAATTTCAGTGAAAGGGTAATCAACTAAGGCTCAGATAGATGAGAGTTCCCAATTGCAAGCTTCACGAGGTTTCTTTTCAGAGGAAAGGACAAAAAAATTAATGGTCATCAAAAGAAACCGGGTTAAGAACTGATTAGTTTGTCTCTTAAGTGTGAGGCTTTTTCAAGTCTATCTTCTCCTCAAATCCCCAAGGAAAGGAAGAAAGATGCCTCTAAGCTCAAAGAACCACAGAACTTTAGAAGTGAAAGGTCACTTAATCTACTCCCCTAAACTCTGTACCTGAACCATGAATGTCACCTCTATAACACACCTTACAGATGATCATTAACCTGTACGTGAACATCCCCAGGGGTCAGTCTCAATGTTTTTCTCTCTGACTTTCCCAGTATTTCTTTGTTTTGCTCTCAAGAGTACTTTTGTTCATTCAAAAGCACTAATAAATAAAGGTTAGCACTGGGACCAGTCTCCTGATCATAACCTGCCATAGAACACCCACCCTCTCATCCCTGATTCCAGCCTCATACACCTATAGCTCCATAGGCCATACCTTGCAGCTTTTCCACTTTATAGATTCATAGCTCAGACTTGTGATTTTCCAGTCTATTCAAGTTCCTATTCTAAGACTAAAAGTAATGTCACAAAATATAATTCTTTCTGTTTTTCTTCTCCAATCCCTCAAAGTCATGACTCACAAGGTAGAGTATAGAACACTTCAAAAGCATCCTCCAAAAAGCAGATGAATGATCCAATTGGACACTGGAGCTCAGAAGAAGAATTAGAAATAAAGAAACCAATTCTAAAGAGAAGGGAAGTTGACTAGGTATGGGGAAAGATGGTTAAGTAATCCTTCAGCACGAAAATATTTGTTCCACATATTAGAACAGCTGTGGTATATCCTTCCCACTTAGGTGAAATGCAGGGGAAATATAAAAATATTCAGAGTAATACCCACTTATATATCAAGGATAAGTGTATCGAAATTAGAGAATATATCTAACATGTATGCGCACATCACAATTATTTCTTTAAAAATCTTCTCGGACCCTAATTTAAGAATCCCTTTTGTAAAACACTCAGGAGAATGTAGATAAGGATCACATGGAATCAAATGGGTTTCTTTCCATAAGTGGAAATATCCAATACATCAAAGTCATGTATATATTGAAGTATTATGCTTAAAACTTAACTTATGTAGAACTGGATGAAAAAGAAATAAAGCAAAGCAGCAAACTCAGAAGGAGAAGCTTTGTGATCCTGTTGTATTTTAAACGTGTATCATATGCCTTACTTCTGAGTACATATGAGGTATAAATGAATAACTATATAGAATTAATTCAGGGAAAATCTTGACTGAAATCATTTGGCCATTTGACCTGAGTTCCTTTATAACTGGTTTGGGGAATTGACAGAAAAGGAGCTGAATAGAAAGAAAAAATATTTCAACCAGAACACTCTCATTAGTCTTTTTGGTTTTGAATCTCAAAGCTCTAGTTATTGTTGGGGAATGATTTTACTCATCAATGTGAATTTTTCAGGTAACTTAGCTTGACATTAAGTCTGTGCCATTTTGTGGCTGCCATTTTCCTTATTACTATGAACACAATTTTCTTAGCTACAATTGACCTTGAACAAGAAAGTAGAAGAGTGAGGCACAGTCCTCCCATACTGTGTCTTCCCTGACATCAGTTTTTTTTGAACTACTGCCAGCTCTAATTACCAATCCAGAAATATGCAGAAAATTCTATTAAATTAGTATACTGATTATACTGATGATATCATGATCCCTTATCCAACATATTCATTTATTTTGGGTTGTTTATTTTACTTTTTTGTCAAAACATATTTGGTCTTGTCTACATAAGATAGAAATATTCTTTATAGAATGTCCTTTGCTTTAAATTATCATACATCTTTTCTATCTCAGCATGTTCCATTATTAACTAGAGTTCTAGAACTGCCACAGTATCATTGGTCTTAGACATAGGAAGGACTGATAACTGTCATCAACTCCAAACCTCTAATTTCAGATATAAAGAAATGGATAATATGTAGGAGAGTTGAAATTTGATTCCAGATCTTCTGATTCCAAAGTTCCATCTCCTTTAAACTACATTGCTTCTCAATTGTTATTTATGATATTACTGTTCCCATTTATAATGTGGCAAATATTCTCTTTATCATGTAACCTAATTAGACTGCAGCATTTTTGCTGAACAGATTCTTATCCTTTGGTAGGCAGAGATTGCCATCTCTTTCTTAAAGATTTATTTCATGAAATATTGGCATTGTTTTTATAATTCATCAGAAAGAGGTAAAAAGCTGATCTATAGATGAATGCCAACTTTTTTGAGCCCCTATTACCTACAATGAGATTTTGTTGAATGACCCAACATAAGTATATTTTATAAAAAGAGAGTCTGTAGTTGTTTTGATCTGTATCCTGTTATAAATGTATAACACTTTATCTACTATTTCTATCTTATTATGATAACCTTAAGAAAGAGTTATAATATTAGTTTTGGTATGGTAGATCATGTTTACTATTTTCCATTGAATTTTCATTTTTCAAACATAAAGTTGGGGCTTCCTGAAAGCCCTTATGGCAGCCCATTAGAAAAATTTAGGTTTTATTTAACTTCCTGCCAAACAATTGTAATCATACCAAAAAAAGAAATATCCATGGGCTGGAAGTAATAAATTTCTCAAGCTTTTTGTGCTAGTTCACACAAAGTCTATTTCTCCACCCAAGTTTTAATCAGATTTCTGTTGCTTTCATTGGATTGCTGTCTCCTTTTCAACAGCTCATTCATCTGAATCTGAGTTTTTCCTTGACTGTAATATCAGGGAAATTTGTATACAGACCAGAGCCATGACTTGGCCCTTGCTGCAGCTAAGTTCCCAGCTGGGATTGCTAATAGTTAAGGACTAAATAAAATAAAAAAATCATAGAAGAAGACCAATTAAAAAAAAACAAAGCACCTCAATTATATATTTAAGTTAATTGAATCATTCTGAAAAGCAAAGGAATGTATCATAGAGAAAGAAAGCAACATGCAGTCCCAGATGGAATGATCATGGCAGACATTATTGGAATGCTAAAATATGGGTAAGGAAGCCTTATATCTTACCACCCCCAGTTTTGTTTTTTTTTTTGAGAAGCATCACACCATAGTAAGGGGATGCCACTAAAATTCATTTAACTATCAATGAGTGATTCCCATCACTCCCTCCCTCCAAAAAATTACTCTTCCCCTCAATACTCTAAATGAATTAATAGTATTACACTAACAGGAAAACTGGGGAAATGAATTTAAAATATGTTGTTATTCACTTTCAGTTGCTGATCTGTTGCTAGGGATGGCTTTTAAATGACAAAATCACATTTGTGGTTTCATTAAATAAAGTAGCTTCATGGTACTGTGGAAAGAATGATAGCATCAGGGGACCTGATTTGATCTTTACTAGCAGTCAGGTCTTGTTCAAAGCACTTAATATCTCTGGGGCCTCAGTTTACTCAACTGTAAGATGAGAGGGTTAGACTAGCTGATCTTTGAGACCTGTTTCAGATGACTCCCTGAAGTTCCATTATAGCTGAAAACCAATAATCTTTTGTAAATGCCACAGGCTAGGGCCTACTGTAGCTAACAGCTCTCAGTTAATATGGATCCAACTTCAGTCCTAAGAGTTCTGACCCAGAGGATCAGATTTCTCTCTTTCTGATTCCTGGTAATTCTGAGATGTGGGGGTGATTTCTAAAACAAAGCTCAATTATAGTCCATGTCTAGATTCTCCCCAAAATGTGAATAACAAGATTGCTTTTAGGAAAGATGGCTCCCTAGTCATGAATTCTGTGCCTCTCTGAATGTAGCCTAGAGTATCATTAGCCTTTATGGTTCCTGACTGATTTTAACTGGAAGCTCACTCTAACTCTTTTTTGCATACACAGTTCTATAAAGTGTGGTATGGTTTCATCCCCCTAAGGAAAAGGATTGCTTCCTTTTTGTATTTGTGCCACCACAATGCCAAGCACATGGTAGATAGACCCTTTCTAAATGCCTTTTGATTGAATGAATATTTGTTAAATGATTAGATTTGTATTTGATTAGTAATGTGAGAGCAAATATCATGCTAAATTTTCACTTAATAAGTACTTAGGCTTAGTTTTTGAAGTGACATAAAGTGAAGACAAAGTTAACTTAATGTTGCCTTTTTTAATTGATCATGTTCTTTTAGGTATCAATCAAAATCAGTCCAAAATGCTTAATACACTTATGATGTGTTCTATATTCATGTAATTATTTTTGCCTAAAAAGTAGGAATAGGTTTGCAAATATATTTTTACAAGATACTTTTAAATTTTGATTATGTGGATGAAGGAAGGAATCCAAAAATGTTACTCTTAATCTTTCTTTGTAGCCTCTAAAAAAAGTTAACAAATAATACCATCTTTTGAAGGGTCATAGTTCTCATGATACTTGAAAGGTTGCTATAAATAAGAAATAATATTTGTGTTGTTTTTCAAATAAATCCTGTCCAGAGCCAAATGGTAACTTCCAGGTCACTGGAGATGTCTTATGCAATTAGAAGCCAATGTTGGATAGACATTTTAAATGAATATTTAATGTTGTTTGTTATTGTAAGATCTTGAGCAATGAGTAACCTCTAGTTGTTGTTGGTTTTTTTTTTTTTTTTTTAAAGCAAACTATAAATCAAAAGGAAAGTTGATAGTATTTACCTGGAAGAGAGTCATTCATTTATTTGTCATAATCAAATCAATTATTTTTTATCTATAGCTTAACAACTCTCACATTTCTTCTGAATCTGATACTTCTATGTTATACACATTTAATGAGAAATTTGGCCATCCTGTATGATTTTCCACAAAGATCAAATCCATTTTTTCCCAATAAAATATATATGGTTTTATTTTAAATTCCTTTTTCTGGAAAGGGGAACAAAGATAATCTGATTTTTTTTTCAAAATCAAATAATATGCATTTTTAAAGGAAAAAGCATTCTTAGACATGTGTATTCAAAGTACAGTGGAGCTTAGTGTTTAATGTTGGAACTGGAAGACTTGGAAACCCACTTCTAACCTGTGCTAATTGCATTTTGCTGAACATTTAGGCTGAGTTACTTTATTTCTAAAATAAGGATCATAAGTCCTATGACATAATTCCATCATAGGGTTTCTGTGAGGATTGAAGATCCCATTAGGTAAGGAGGTAAAGCACTTTTGATGGGAATGCTTCAAGGATGATCTTGACAAAAAATTGAAGGTGCTTACTTATGCACATTACCCATTTGGTGGAGAATTTCATGGGCCGTAGCTACCCATGAAACCAAGAAAAATAAAAATAACCCACTGTTCTGTATAACTTTTCCTTCAATGACAGAGCCATGGCAAAGAGGGCAGGAGGTACAAAGGATTAGTTTCTGGACCATCTACAAACACTGACCTAATGTCTGTTGTTTCTAAATATGAGAGCTTTATCAAGTGATCAATAGATGGATTTATTTCTGGAGCAACAGCAATGGCTTTATATATCCCTTAGGGTAAAACACAAACTCTTCTCTTTTATAGCTCTTTCACATGATGGACCTAACCTACCTTTCCACCTTAGTTGTATATAAGTTCCCATACTTTGTTTTTCCTCACAGGTCATACACAATTCATCTCTGCATTGTTTGTGCCCTGGAACATAGTCTTTCTCATTTTCTGAACATTAGAATTCCTCATTATCTCAAGAAGCCTTCTTAATGAAGTTTTCCCCAAAACTCCCAGTCTACATATGCCTACAATATCTTGCATTTGTTTTTTATTATATAAAAAATTTATATAATATTTTAATTATATAATTTTAATTATATAAAATTTAGTTATATAAAATATGAGTTTATTTGTACTCATATAATTATATAAAAACAATATAATTAAATAAGTTCATATTATTTTCCTTGAGACAAAAGTTCCTTGAGATCACAAACTTTCTTTTGCTATTTTATCTTTATTGCCATATAGAATAAAATGCCTTTTTTTTAATTGGATGGACTGAATGATATCAGTCAATAGCATTCTCCCTATAAATGAAATCAGAATAAATAAAAGGATAAATGAAAAAAACAATTTATTGATTATTTACTACGCACCTAATACTGTGCCATAAATAGTGTGGATACCAGGAGGAAAAGTTAGACAACAGGCAAAAGAAAGTTCAGCAGGGGAATCTATAAAACCTCAGAGTAGAATGTGAAAGCCAAATGGGAAGACTAAGGAGTCCTTAAGTTGTCAGCAAATTACATCACAGTGCCAGAGAATTGTAGGGTACAGGAGCAGGGTAGATGTTAAGAACCAGAAGCTTTACATCTCATCCGAAAGAACAATATTGTGACACCCAATTCAAGTAAGCCATGTGAAGCCATCAAGCAGGATGAATACAGTCTGGGGAAGAGATCTTTTGTGTTTTCCTTAATTCTTCATCTTTGTCATGTTTATGGTATAATGATAGTCCATTTATTCTGGAAGTCCCCAATCAACATTGCTCATTTTATTGCCAATTTTTTGATACCATAAAAGTGCAACTATAATTATCTTGACATACATGGGACCTTTTTTATTTTTGTCTTTGATTGTCTTAGGATGGATGTACAATATTATGGTTTCTGATTAAAAGCAAGTGAATGATTTAGTGACTTTTCTTAAGTAATTCTAATTGTTTTGCAGAAAATTTATACTTCATAATTTTATAGCAGTCCATCAGTGTGTCTATGTTTTTCACAACTTTTCTGTTTTTAATTATCATTTTCAATTTTATGATTAAGAAATGAATCCCCAGAATTTTTTAAATTTGAATTTCTCTTATTAGTGGTCTGTATTTTTTTCTCTCACTTAGCTATTGATCATTTGCTTTCATTCTCTGAAATTATTTGTTCATATTATTTGGACACTTATTATTCATGTAAATTTCCTATGGTAGTTTATTACATTTTCAAAATGGCATCAAATACTTATACCTGTAGAGCTTCCCAGTAATTTCTTTTAATGTTAAATTGCCAAGGAAACATTATTTCAGTGAAGTCAAATAATTATAGAGGTCATATAGATTAATAGAACTTTGAAGAAAAGAAATGAAATAAAACCATTTTCAGAAATTGCAATGGCTTCCTAATAGCTACTAGGTGGATTCAGCCAGTGTTACAATTCTATCTTGACCTTCCCTCTGAGAAATTTATTTAGCGCTCACTCCTACATGTCACAAGATGACTCATGCCCAAAGTCCAACTTCTGCATTACGTTTTCTTTGCAAAGTTGCCTTCATGGTATTTGGAGTTGTGCCTCTGATCTTGTGGGTCTCCTAGAGAAAAAGAATCTGTTAGTGCCTTTAAAAGAAAATGCAACAGAATAAGAATTCTTTCAGTTGGCTCCCGAGCAAAATGAATAGGCTTTTTTCCCTTGAGCTTCAGAAAAGGAAGACAGGGAAAGTAAATTGCATAACCTTTTATAGAGATCATTACTGAATCTGAGCTTCAAAAGAACGAACTAGCAATGAGAAAGCCTGTTAGGATTTATAAATCAGAAGTTTAAACTAAAATGGGAAAGTAAGATTTATAAGCCTGATCATTATGGCACTGATCCAAAATTCTGATTTATAAATCTGTCATTTCCATCCTCATAGTATGCAGTAAAGATGTGTAAATCAAAACTTTTTTTTAAAATTTAGGATTTATTAGTGTGATTTGTGACTCCCTTCAGTCTTATAAATCTGTTGCTGGGTTTGTAAATATGGCGAAGCATTTGAAAATCCATTTTGGGCACATTCTATAAATCTACTCTAAAACATGTAAACCAATTTTAGCTTATAGATTGTTTGTGTTAAAACTCTAAGATTGACTCTTGAGGCCCATCATCTCCCGGCCTGTATACATGCATTGTGTTGGCTACGCAGTTTTCAGATACTGAGCATCAGGGAGCTACAAATATAATGATAGGATTCAGAATGTTTAGTGGACATTTTGGCTTTCATAAGATCATAGATTCAGAATTAGAAAGAATAAGATAAAGATGATCTGTTCTGACATTCTTTTTAGAGATGAGGAACCAAGTATCACAGAAGACAAGTCAGAGTTCAATATCATATAGATGACTTGTGAGGTCCCTTGTAACTCAAAGGTTCTGGGATTTATTGGCCAAGAGTAGACCTATACTAAACAGGTCATTTAACAAAGGGGCCCGGTATGAGGCCATAGGATTTAGTGGAAAATAGCCCTTGAGGATAAACTCAGTCCTCAACATTAAAAAATGGTACTAAACCACATAAACCTTACTTATACCAAAATATGTCCTTCATAACTTTCCATAGTATACTTTCTTTTCCCTTTTCCTGGTCTGAATGTACTATTTAGTTTGGATTAATAGACATTAAGAGATGTATATTCTATCTCCAGCTCATATACTTGTTAGAGTTTTTGATACAAATTACATAAGCTCTCTGAGTCTCAGTATCGTTTTCTTTTAAATGTGGATAATAATTAAAAACTCTTTACCTCATAGTAATATTTTAAAAAATCACTTTGTAAATCTTAAGTGCTCTTTAAATGTCAAGTAATATTATAATTACAACTACAGACCATCCAAGAAGGTAAATTGGAATAAATTCAATTGGATTTTGAGTAGCAGGTTTCTGGGTTCAAATCCTAGTCCTATCATCTGTGTGACATTGGGGACATCATTTGCATTAGGATGTCTCACCTGTAAAATGTTATTCCATGATCTCCATGGTTTTTCAAGTTTAAAATCCCATGATTCTTTTAACAGTCACTACTCATCTTCTTTGCATTAGCCCATAAAGATGTGACTACTGGAGCTAAAAGTAATATGAAACCCTACTCTGTTACTAATAAACTTACTTGGCATAGATGGTTTCTCACAGTAATTAGTACAAAGAAGACATAGTGAAATAAATTCTTAACCTTTTTTGTGTCATGGATCCCTCCAACCATCTGGTAAGAACTCTCTCAAAATAATTTTTTTTTAAAATGCATTAAATAAAACACATAAGATTATAAAAAAAGATAAATTACTCTCGATCCGTCTATCCATTCCTCTCTCTTTTTCTATCTCTTATTCACACGGCAAAGAGTTAGAAATGCAAAAATAGCAAAATGACACAATACTTACCTTCAAGGAAGATACAATCTATTAGACATTTCTCCTCTCTGTGAAATAAAAGATTTGAACTAAATAATCTCAAAATCCACTCAAGATCTAAAATCTGATGATCTTAAAAGACAAATAATGACATTAAAAACTAGAATCTGATTAAATAAAAAAGACTTGTCCAGATGAGAAGCTAGAGAAATTTGAGGAGAGAGATATTACTTTTAGTTTTCATCTATTCTTGGGGATTTCTTTGTCTTAAGGACTCTCCCCACCCCAGTGAGGAAAACCTTGTCTACAATGAAGGTGTGCTATTTACCTGTAATTTATGGTCTTAATTGCTTAGTGCATTGAGAGGTTAAATGGTTTGTTCATTTAAGAGGCAAGATGCCAACCCACACAATGTTTCTTACTCTGAGATCAGCTTTCCCTTTCTTTATTTTCTGTTCTGGACTTTTCCACTGGTGGAACTTAATGACAGACAACCAATATCAATAGTTCAATGGATAAGAATTCTCTTCAAGGTCAAATTCTTCTGTCTGAACTCCTCTAATAACTGCTGCAATGGTTCAACATTTCTCTTTACTTTGCCTGAGTAGCAAAGCTATTCCACCTTTCTATTCTTGATTAAATCAAACATAACCACAAGATGTAGTCCTCCATGATTTTCTTAATTTTTAAAAAGTGACTCACACAAAGAAATCACACTGATTTCTAAGCATTCTTTCCCTTATACACCCTTACAGACAACCCTTAAACAAAATAGAATGACTGAGTCTTTAGTATCCCTGCACTGTATGCATATAGAAAAGAAAGAGCCTTTATTAAGGGAGGCAATATTCTAAACTCTAATTCTAAACTTGTAAAAGAGAAACTTTAAGGCTCAAAATCTACCTTTGCAATGGCTTACTTACTTCTCCGATATTTATATATAACAGCAAAAATTGATATTTCAACAATTATAACATATTTAGAAAACATTAACAATAACTGATATTTAAATAATTGATGATTCTACAATAATAATAGATATTTGAAAATAACTGCTATTCAAACAAGAATAAATACCTATTGATATTTAAGACCTGAACATTTCTCAAGTATCTCATATTTTGAATTTTCTTTCATTCTGAACTTTATAAATGCCAAATCAAATGGCCATTTCCAAATGTAAGGCTGAACAGAAAAAGAGAATTGTCTATGAATGTATAAATCCCTATTATGTTTTGTTTGATTTTCTTTTTAAGTATATCATAAATCCAATATGTGACTTTAAAATCAATCTTACTTGACTGTTATTCCTTCTCTTCTTTTTTTGTGCATTTTTGAAAACTGCAAAATATCATATGTTCATTATCTCTTTGAATGTAACAATAGCCCCTTGATGTAGATATAAGACATATGAATTTTACAAGCAAGAAAATTGAGGCCCAATAATTTAATGATTTGCCAGGAGTCCCATAGAGAGAGATGTCCTGACTTAAAATTCAGCAATCTTCTCACATTGCTGTACCTACTTACCTCTCAAATGTGATCAGAAATATCTGTTTTTTAAAGATCCTTGATTTATGATGATCCAATGCAATAGTTAGAAATGCTTTGTGAAGCATAAAGAAGTTAGAAATGTTATCTCCTGTGTTCTTCTGAAGAAAGGTTGTTGGATTTTGAGAAAGACTATTTAGGTTTGGGTCCCTGGATATGGTCTCACTCTAGAGGATAATATAAGCTTACTAAAATAAGCATTACTGTTTTACTTTGTCCCTGGGAAAGTGGGAATTCTAAGCATTAATGGATTTGGGGCCCAAGTATTATGTATGGAATACAATAGGTCTTGTTCATACTGTCCTGAGAAAGTCTGTGCTAATCATCCCCTTTTTCTAGGGTAAGTGACTGCTTCCTGGGGAATGTACATTTGACAAATCATAATTGCTTTTTGGGGGGGAGGGAAATGAGCATTGGAGAATAGGCTAATAGCTGATAAATGAACAATTCTAATATCAGGAAGAAGATGACAATAGCAAGTAAAATATCTTTTTTTTCCTTTATAATCCAAGGCCTATTTCTATTGTTCGATATTTTCTTATCAAGAAGTAACTTGAAATAAAGCCTATGGGGTGGAATTGCCTGGGAATTGGGAGCAATCAGTGTATAGATAGATGCTAAGATGCCATCGCATTGCAGATGCTGTTAACTTCAGCTTTAATTCTGAGGTTCTTTCTCTCTCAGAATCTTAATTGGACTAAGGTAGTCCTGAGTCAAACCAATCAATATGAGATCCATTCTCCCCTTGATAAGCAAATGACTGGCCCTATTAAAATCAGCAACTGCTCTATGTGAAAAGCAGGGAGCCTCCATTCTCTACTGATTTTCCAACCATGAAAATTGCCTTGTCGTGCATTTCAGAGACTCAATTTGAACTAGAGCCTTGGCAAGAAAAAGTATAACAATAAGCAGAAATAGAATTTGGAACTTTTGCTGGAGCAACTCAAGATAGAACAATAGAATCTGAAATTAATTAACTTTCCCCAAATGCTTAAAGAAGGAAAGCAAAGGAGGAACAGAAAAATGTCCTTTCAAATTTATAAAATCATCATTACTGGTACAGTAATTTAAATTGATCAAATGACTGGAGAGAAGATGAATTTTGTTCTTTATTGCATAGAAACAGATGTTGCAAAAAGGCATTTAGGTGTACAATGGATAGAGTTCTTGCCCTGACAATAGGAGGATCTATGTTCAAATACAGTCTCAAATACTTAGTAGCTAGGTCATCTTGAGCAAGTCATTTTAACCCTGTTTGTTTCAGTTTTCTCAACTGTAAAATGAGCTGGAGAAGGAAATGGCAAACTGTTCCAGTTAACTTTGCCAAGAAAACCCCAAATGGGGTGACAAAAAATTGGACACAACTAAAATGACTCAACCACTGGTACAACCACAAAGACGTCACAGAATCCTGCAGTCAGAATTATTTTAACCCACATTGGCTAAGAGAACAGATGTTCCAGTACTAAAAGCTTCATTGTTCCTTAAAATAATATTCTATCTTTATATTGTTGCAATGAGTACTTACCAACACACCTTCATGTTTCCTTCTCTTTGTAAAGCCTTCTAAGTCTCATTTAATATGCAAACATCATTATTGAAAAGAATCATGTTAGAACATAGAACTAGGCCCATCCTGGTCATTTTAGAGCAGAGGACACTGAGTTTCACCAAAATGAATAAACCTGCCCACAGTTTCATACTTAGTCAAGTGCATAATGCTCAATGGGAAGGAACCTAAGAGACAATCTAGACTGACACCATCTATAAATGAAACATAAAGAGATTGTGACTTGCCCAAGATCACATGGGCCATAAGTGGCAGAGATCTGAACCCAGATCTCCTGATTTTAAATCCATCATACTTTCCACCAGATTGTAGGGCTTTAGTGGATAAAACTACAATTTAGACCCTTAGGTATTCTGCCATTAAATTCATTGCTTTATCTATTATAACTTGAGCAAATACTTGTTAAGCAGAATTTAATTTTCTTTCCCCCTCCCTAAAGTTCATATCAATTTTAACAAAATGATTAAAACTATCATTCTTCCTTATGAAAAAAATTAACAGAAATACTAGCTAGTCAATTACATAATTAGATAGACTTAGAACTGGCAGAATGACTAGCTTCAAAAGTAATCATTAACACTTCAATGCCAATATAGCAGAAGATCCCAGTGGAACATCTCAGGGATCTATGCTTGACCCTTTGCTGGTAACATTTTTGTCGGTGCAATAATGTGCTCACCAAATTTGTAGATGACACAAAGCTGGGAGGGATAGCTAACCATTTAGATGAAAGAGTTACTACCAAAAAGAGTGTGGTCATCAGCTAAATCTAATAAGTTGAAATTTAATGGAATACATGCAAAATCTCATTTATGGGTTCAAAAAAACCCAGCTTTATAAGTATAAAATAAAAATAAACATGGTTAGATATCAGTTTTCTGAAAAATATCTGGAGACTTTTAATGGATTCCAAATTTAATGAGACAACAGTATAATGTGACAACTACTGAAGCTAATATGACCTTGAATCTTATGCAAAGTTGTTTGTGTCAGGACTTTGGATATCCCAGTCCCAGATCTTGAGTTATGTTCAGTTTTACACCCCACAGTTTAGAAAAGACAATCGATATACTAAAGAGCATCTAGAAGACAGTAACTGAGGTGAGTCCATGTCATGAGATGATCATTTGAAATAACTGGGGCAGGGAAAAGCTTGGTAGTTGCCTTCAAGTTTTCAAAGGTTATCACATGGAATAGTTGGATTTGTTCTATTGGTATCTGCAAAGTAGAAGAGAGAGACAGAACTGAACATTGCAAAGTGGCAGATTTAGGTTTTCTTGTCAGAGAAAGTTGTTTTTTTTTTTTTTTTTCCTTCTTCAAGGATATGGTAGTTCCAGGATATTTCCCTCTTTGTTCCTTATCTGTCCCACAAAGTTATGATATCAGATTAAAATGACATATAACAAGTTTAAGAATATCCATATACATAATAGCAGATCTAAAGCCATTCTCAAATGTGTATACTCAGTGGACTATTTGCTATAGAGGAGAAGTGGAACATTTGAGAATATCCATATGCATAATAGCTGATCTACAGCCAGTTTCAAATGTGTATATTCAGTGGACTGTTTGCTATAGACAAGTAGAAAGATCAATTCTTCATGTTCAGATCCTTATTTATTTTCTCTACTGTCATAAAATCTCTCCATAAAAACATATTTTATCATGCAGTTCAGTCTATTTTCAATTTTAGTTGAAGAATTTGCTCAGTGATTAAAGGTCTCAGTTTTTACTATCATCTTCTTACAGCAAAGTGTGGCAGCTAAACGGTCCAAGGCATGGTTGTCAATTAACTTTGCAAGTAGTCAGCTTCGACCATTCCAGCATTGGCTTTTTGTTCATAATCATAATAACATTAACGATAATAATAATGGTGATTACTACCTTATGTTTTTTTACATTTATAAAAATATAAATATCATCTTATTTGAGATTCTCCACAACAAACTATGGTAACATGGAAAACCACTTATTAGATGAGGAAAGGAAACTGAGGTCCAAATTAGGAAGTAGTCTGTGTCCTTGCAAATACTAATTATCTGAAATGGGACACATCCATGCCTTTGGGAATCATTTTGAAAAAAATAATGACAGCATATGGACATTTTAAAATTCATCTATTCTCTAATTTTGAAGGTTTATGATGTATATTGTAAGGAACATGAATATAACAGAGATGTATGATGATGCCTTTGTATGTTTCTGATTCCATTTATGGATTGACTTCCCTTTATACTGATACTTTCATATAGCATCTGGTTCAAAAAAAGATTTTGCTACATTTTAGATATGTATCAAAATATCCACCCCAGTATAAATATCTATAGATACAGTATCCTACACTGGAAATACCAAACTGAATGAAACTCAGAGAGACCCAAATTCTGTTTCTTCTCCCTTTGACACAAATTCTGTAGCCATGGGACAATTATCATTCCTCTGGTACTCAAATTTCTTATTTATAAATATCTAGATATAGATAGATAGATAGATAGATAGATAGATAGATAGATAGATAGATAGATAGATAGGAAGAAGGAAGGAAGGAAGGAAGGGAGGGAGGGAGGGAGGGAGGAAGGAAGGAAGGAAGGAAGGAAGGAAGGAAGGAAGGAAGGAAGGAAGGAAGGAAGGAAGGAAGGAAGGAAGGAAGGAAGGAAGGAAGGAAGGAAGGAAGGAAGGAAGGAAGGAAGGAAGGAAGGAAGGAAGGAAGGAAGGAAGGAAGGAAGGAAGGAAGGAAAGAAGGAAGGAAAGAAGGAAGGAAGGAAGGAAGGATCTATTCAACATTCTTCAGGAGCCCTTCCTGGTCATGCCATCTGCTAGATACCTTCCATTTAGGTTACTTTCCATCAATAGAGAACAATACCACCTACTTATTAATCAATGATTCCCAATATATGCATGGATTCAAAAGCCATGGGAATGACAGTGGCCTTTAGATTACCAGCTCTGTTTCCACCCATCAGAGAGAGGAGCATCTCTTATCTGTTACCTCTGTAGTTACCACTATCTTCCACCTTCTCATCTACCATGGCTACTAATGGTCTAGGGAAAAAAAAGTTTTCACTTTCAAGTCATTGTAATTGTCAAATGGTTTAACTTTGAAAACATGTGTAGTTTTATTAATGGATTAAAATGATTTAATGATTAAATGAGGTATTATGATCTTAAAAAGCTGTGTTTTCATCAGCTTAGTGACTGATTTCTAAGCACCTCTGGGCTCTTCTTTGGACCATGGAGCTTAAATTTATCTTTCCTTTCTCCCAATTAGAATGTGAGTACTTCAAGAGAAACATTTTATGTGTCATAAAATGACTGAATGACTGTTTTTTCATTAATTCATGCTTCCTATTTCTCTAGTACATACTGATTTATGTAAATGTTATCTCCCAAACTAAAATCTAACTTTTTTTTGACTATTTTTATCTATTCTTTGGATTCTCAGCTTAAAAAGGTACCCAGAACATAATAAGTGCTTAATAAATGCTTATTGATCAATTGATTGCTCATTATGTGCTACCTAGGGATACAAAAACAAACAAAAAACAAAAAACAAAAAGAAAGAAGCAGTCCAATCTACTCCTAACTTTATTGTAGAGATAAAATAAATCATGTTTATCATTTTTATGAAGTGTCTCAAAAGTCTTCAGTACTTTGTAAAAATCTGCAATTATTAGTAAACATATTTTTCAACAGGTCTTCAAATGCAAGATATGTGTATGAGAGGTAACACATGAATAAAGCAGGTTTAAATACCAAGCTGAGAAACAGATGAAAGAGTGGGAAGAATCACAAAAATATCTTATATGTAGGGAATTGTTTGCATTTGTTTGGACATTAACTAGGATGCAAAGAAATAAGCCTATCCTCCCAGAGTTCATTGAGAAATCCCAGGGATTAGAATGGACCTTTTCTTTCAAACAATTTCGTAATGAGATTACTTTCTGTATTTCAAGAGTTAATTTGTCAATTAAACAAATTCGATTGAAAGATAAAAGATCACCTGACTGCTAGAAAATGATGGTCCCTTTCGAGAAACGGACAACATAGAAGTACATTGGAGGACAGTGGAAAGAAGATAGGGGATTATTGATTACGGATTTATTTTTGATGGCTTGTTTTTTTGTTTTTAAGAAATGACAGAATAGCAGAATGCACTATAGTACTATAGTTAATTGCAGAAATTTTTTTCATCCTGTTAGCACATCAAATTTTTTTTTTATTTACCACTTGTGAAAATATTTTAAAATTATATAGGGACCTATGAATTATGTACATATAATTCATGCATAATTGTACATATACTTATGTATATATAATACTTATATAGTAATGGACATGTGTGTGTGTGTGTGTATACCTATACATCTGTACCTACATCTACATATCAAAGGAATAATTTAAAGAAACCTGCAGGGAAGTGAAAAGTATCTCTAACTACTCGTTCACTTCTCCCTGTTATCTCTTCTTAGAAGCTCTATCATTAAAAATGAATTATTAAATAAAATACACATTGAAATAATTAATTTGGGCAGTCACAGACTTTTTTTGCCACAAAAGCCTTATTCAGCAATTTTTGTGCACAATTTATGAAATTGAATGGGAATTTCTCCAGGAGTTATTAACTCTTAACATTGTCTTCCTTGTGAATATTTTGCCATTCTCTTACATATATATCCTCAATTATCTTTGAGAAACACAAGAAATAGCCACTTTTTCTGTCTCTTGCTTGATGCTTCCTCTGCAATAGACTTTCTTTTTGTTTTAGATTTATTATGATCTCTTCCATTGTATGGGACAGACTGGATATACCTGGTTCCTATGATCTATTTTTACTGTCACAATTAGCAGTTTATGAAGAATGAACACCAGCTATTTGGTAGACATGAAAAACAATACATTATTGAGTCAGAGTTCTGCTTATAAAGATTTCTAACCTGTAAACTTTCTCTAAAAGGTGAACAAAGTTCATTATAATGAGATATATTATCTCATTTGATCCTCACAAGACTCCTATATGGTAGTTGTCTTTGTCATCCCCATTTTACAGATGAGGAAACCAGAGCTGAGAATGCCGAAACGGTTTGCCCAGAGTCACAAAGCCTCCTTCACAATGAAGAAGGCTTCAAAGTACAGTCCTATAGCCAGTGTTCCATCTAATTTTATTTTGAAGAATAGACATTTGTTAAAGACTACATGCTTTCCTTGAAACCCTGGGCTATAGGATTTAGAGCAGAAGTAAGAACTTGAATAGTTCATCCCTCCACATTTTAAAGGCGTGTAAACTGAGGCCCAGAGAAAGGAGATTGTCCAACAGACAATTATCAACAGAATTAGTATTTGACCATTAATCCTGCTTCCAAACGTAGTGTTTTTTCTACAACAGCAGACTGTGCCCTATAAAGGTCATTTCCAAAGAGAAGTTTCAGAGCTCTACTTACATGGTATAGCATCATTCTATTGATTGACTGGGCCATTTCCCATCATGGCTACTTAGGCAAAGATTTGTCTGTCATTTCAATAAATATTTGTTAAACTCCTACAGTTTTCAGGGCATTGTCTCATTCATTTAAGTGCATCAGAGACAGTTATAACTCCTCTTCTAAAGGAATCTATAAAGAAAAGAAAACAGAAATACACATGCAAAAATACATAATATAAATGAGAATGTGAAGGAAAAATTTCAGAAAAGCAAGTTCATTGTCAGCTACAGAAGAAACAAGGATCAGGAATGTACAGTACATCCTGTTGAATTTATTTAAAATCAACCTCATTTCCTTAAAGTTTGACCATGTGCATTATTGTAAATGTACATTATCTTTACAATTTAATTCCTTCTCCTAATACATTATATACCCTTTCCCCACAATTCCTAGGAATACTCAATTAACATTCTCTTTGTCTCATATGACCATAGAGCTAGTGCTGGAAGAAACCTTGGAGATCACCCATTCCAATCCTCTCATTTGGAAATAGAACAAAAAAATGTGTCATAGATGACCTTGGTAGAGCTGGGTTGTCTTTGAACAGTAAGAAGTTCCTATATAAGTTATCAATAAATACTTATAAGCACCTTGTTTAGGTATTGAATTCCCCAGTCAGCATCTCATCATAAAGGATACTGAGGAATGAGCAGTAGTAGAAATTCTATAGAATTTCAGTGATGAATAAAATTTATAATAACTTCTTTATTGTAGATATCTTTCTATTGCTGATATTGAACAATGATGGAGCATTATATAATTATTTTATTGATTTTTTTTTAGGTCCAACTTTTTCATTATTTATAACAGTCCTCAAAAATACTCAGCATGATATAAAAGAATAGTTTTACTATATTTTCAGATTACCTTTGGTTAATGATAAATAAAACAGAATTCCATTTTAGCATATAGATCCATAGATATTCTTTATTCTGTGATGTTAGTTAGGCAAGTTAGATACATCCACACTAACTCTATATACCAACTAAGATGATCGTCCTGGGACTAAATTGACTCACTCTCTGATTGGGAAAAGTAGTACAGCTGCTTGAACACCCACCTTTATTATCAAATTTTAACAAGCAATATTGCAAAAGCTGATGTAGCATAGCTGGCCTATAAATCAGGATTTAATTTAATACAGGTTTTCCACACACACACCTGATGTTAAAAATATATTTCATTACAATAAGTATCATGACATTTTTAGGGCGCATTTTTTTAAAAGTTCTCTTTATTAAAGAGTGTTATACTTTCCCCAGCTTTTAGAAGAATTTGCATTCCACTATTCTCACTATTGATTTTTGCATTGTTCACAATCTTAGCAAGCTGCAAGCTAAATGGAGACTGGCTTCCTAAATAGTCTCTTACAAACTAGCCATTATTAGGACTAAGGCATATTAAATGATAGTGCAGAAAAATGAGTTAGACAAGGATTGTTTGACTTTATTTAGTCACCCAATGTTAGGGCAATTGTCTCATGAAATAAGAAAGAGGTTCAGTCTCTCTTCTTTGATCCTTTTTATTGGCTTCCTTTAAAAAAAAAGACTAAATAATATATTAAACTGGGTTCCTCCTTCCCAGGAGCAAAGGGGAAGGATGATATAAGCCAAAAATAGCTCAGGAAGTCATCCTCCCTGCCCTCTTATAAAATCACCAATCACTGTGGTCTTAGAAGATTCCTTTTAGTTAATCCACAGAATCTGCAGTTATTTTTCATATCATCTTCATTCTTAGTGCATTATGGGCGTTACCTCGGGGGAAGAGATTGAAGCTCTTTAGGTGCATCATCCAGTATTTCTCTGTACCTTTTTCCTTGACTGATATAGCAAAAGCAAAATGTTGTATTTGTGCTTTCAGGACAATCATGGCTCCCTGCATAATAGAAGTATGGCTATCTCCTGTCATATAGCTCCATGTTACTGTGGTTTCTGGTAGACCAAAGAATACAAGTTTGTTCTTATAGAGATCTTCCCTTATGAGAAGCCTGTGAACAAGGTAGTATTATATCCAGGTGGCATGGCCTAGTGAATGGACAAGTGGCCTTGAAGTCAAGAAGTCTGAAGTTCAACTCTTATCTCTCAGACCAGCTAAAAAGTCACTAAACATCTCAATGCTCTAGGCTACACTTAAGACTCTAAGAAATAGAGAAGAAACAAAAGATTTTCCCATACTAGAGAGTTCCCCATGTCAAAGATCTATACCTTAATCCCTATCCTGAACCTATTTTACAAAAGAGGAAGAGAAATCAAAATGAATGACACCAAATCCTGTGTTCATTAGCAACGCCATGACATACCCTGCTCCTGTTCTTTAACTCCAAAGATTTCCATGTTGTCTATGGATTCTCTCACAGCTACTTTTTAAAAAAGGCTTTTCAAATCTTGTGTCTGGAAGTAGAGCACATGTTCACCATCATGTGACTAAAATAATAATAATACTGGCAATAGTGATGGGTAGAATTTATGTAGTATATTCATGCTTAAAAAGTGGTTTACATATATTACCTCATTTGATGTTTACTTTTCTCAGTTTCATTATCTGTAAAAATAGGGAATTGTACTAGATGTCTGAGGAGATGCTTCCAATTCTAGTCTATAACTATATGAACCAATAAAAAAAGAAACATTTAGAGAATGAAAAAATAAACTATTTCACACAAACACAATTTTTCTTTTAGAAACATCTTTGTCTAGAACAAAATTAAATAATAATTTAATCTTTGATACTGTACTTGTTTTTCATAATTCTATATTTTTGAAGTCATGGCCTATGGGGATTCATTGTGATGCTTTCATTCACTCACTTTTTAAAATTCACTTTTTTTCATTCACTCACCTTTTTAAAAGGTACCATATTGTGCCACCCCCATATTAAACATGAATCAAGTATCTAAAGGCCCTTGCATAACTGCCAAAAAAAGTGATGCAAAGGACTTTTCCAACTGGGGAAATAAAATATGTCTACAGCGAATGTTCCTAAATTGAGTTACCAACTGCATACCTACTCCAGAGAAGATGGAAAGAAAATAGGGAGATTTGTAAAATTTAAGTAACATGCTTTCAAGTTTTTTAGCACTCCATGTGAATTGGATTACTGATGTGGAACACAGAAAAGTTCTTTTCATTGGAATTGTGTGGCAGTGAAATAAATACCATATTCCCTTGCCCCAAGAGAAGTGCTATTGGTCCGTCATGCCTCACTGCTGTTCCATATTTGAGACACTGTGATCTAGAGAATAGAAAACGGAATTTCGATTTGGGAACTCTATTCTGTTGGTGCCATGCCTTGGTTCTCTGGTAAATAATAATTTAATTTTTGATACTGTACTTGTTTTTAATAATTCTATATTTGTGAAGTCATGAGGAATGAGTTTAGGAAAATGTTTTATGTCTCATAATATAGCCGTTCTACCCACAATTTTTTTCTAACTGGTTTATGGAAATCATCAATGGAAATTTGAACTCAGCCATATGCCTTCTCCATTTAAAGGTTGATGGTTTTTATTAAGTAGGGGTTCAATAAATGCTTGTTGATATTAGAGAGAGAGAGGGTTCCAATGCTTAACTTAACATTCACTTCTACTTTAGTACAAAAATATTCATCAATTTGGTTTGATCCATGACCCACTGCATAACTTGAGAGATACAAATAACTACAAAAACTACAAAAAGATGGAGGAATTGAGAGAAGAAAGTTCTGTTGTGGTACTGATTCATACCAACAAGGAAGACGTGGTTACTAGGGACTTTGAGGAGAGAGAACTGTGTAATAGAGAAATCTGATTTTCACTTTAGGTTTTCAAGGATCACTTTTCATAGGTTTCTAAGAAAAGGTAGGTAGGGTTGCCACAGACTAAAATTTTATAAGGTAATCATTCCAGGAAGAATAAAGGAAAATTCTCTTAAAGAGATGACCTGTTTCTGTTTCTTAGTTACTAAATTCCAACCACAATCTTTTGGGGGAAGAGATCTGGCTGATGTTCCTTCAGCCTGGATGAATATGAAAGTCTCCTAGTCTCAAGGAGCAGAAATAAACTGTTGATTAACAGTTTGGATTTCAATGATAAAGGAATCTTTGGAGGCTGCCTTCCCTGACATTATATTACTTAGTCATTTCCTTGACCTCATTAGTCAGATTTTTTTTCTTTTAACAGATTCAGCACCCCATATCATTTTCCATAAATCCATTTAAGATTTTTCTGTATCATCTTAAGGTCTTGAATTCTGTCAGCACGAAGCTAGTACATGCCTACAGTTGGCCAAATATTTGCCCACTCTACCCAAAGAGTTCAAGTATCAATTCCCACATGTATCCAGTCAGGAGATGTCAGGAGACGTCTGCCCTTATAAGCCATTATAAACAGTAACATTGATGTGTCAAGAGGAGCTTGTTACAGCATTTCTCCATGACACCAGGACAAACAGGACCAAAATTTTCATTTTAATAGCTTCTCTGTTGGATGCCATAGCTAACTTTTGGGAAGAAGGTTATAGAAACAAAGATTTTTTTTCCTCCTTGTAACCTGAGATTTTTTTTTTATCCAGGCAAATAGAAACTCAGTTCTGGAAGCATAATTGGGATAAATAAGTCATTCATGTCAGTGGCTGAGATCTTCCCTGACAGCAGCTCAGCAGAAACATTGGAGTGCAATTAGTAAACAGGAAGCAAGACCCATTGTTGCACTACTAATGAGGAGGTTCTTCTTTCTCTCATTGTTTGTCCTGTTTCAGAGTTTGGTTTGCAGCTTTTGCTTTCCCTAATTTGAAGTGCGGGTGGTGAGCTCCTTAGAGATGACTGAAAAATCCAATGTCTGAGATAATTGGTCATTTTTACCCGTTACACGCTTGCAATTTTATGTAGAGTGATTGTTCAATTATACATAAACTACTCTTTCCAAAAAGATCCCTGCAGTCTTTTAATGGAGATTTTCCTGTTTCCCAAAGCTTTTCTTTTTATTAAAAAAAACTGTCAAAATTATTGCCTCCACATTTGTGTTGTTATGAATGCAGTCTCTGAAGTTTACTTTCTAACACCTGTTGTGGTGATGGGCATATTGATGTTTAAATGAGCATGTGTAAAAGGGGGTGGGAGATAACACACGGTGGACTCCTGTGAGCATAGTTATCATTTACCTTGATCACAATCATATTCAGCTAGGGGGCCTTTGTTCTTTTGTTCTCCTGACTACAATATGGAGTAAAAAAAATTCTCTTTGAAGAGAGAGAATTGAAAAGATAGATCAAATGATTGTCATCCATTCTTGTCCTAGAACATCAGGGTGTTTCCAGAACTAGTTTTGAGAACTATGTAAAGCATTCATGGAAAACTGAAGAGAAATAAAGGGCTTTCTATATTATAATTAAAGATGTGAATTAAGCTTATTCATAATCTGCATTCAGTAACCCATTGTCATTTCATATGATTGCTTATTAATAGGTCATCTTTTGAATACCATAATGCAGTTTGTTTTGCTTTTTTTTTTTTAATGATTATAAGACTTCTTGCCTCCCACCCCCAGCTTTTGTTCAAAGAGGTTTCTGTTCCTAGAATGTCCTTCCTTCTCTTTATCTGTTGAACTTGAAATAAAGAAATCCCCTTTACCTATGCAGAATGGCTTCTTCTCTGCAACTTATAGTCTTGGTTTCCTGGAGCCTTGACAAGTTAACTGATTTGCCTAGCTGGGGGCACAAGGCCATTATATATCAAAGACAAGGTGTCCTGACACTTGAGGTCAATTGTCTTCCCATGACTATACTTTGCTGCCTGCTCTTTTGCTCAGAAATACCTGTCAATTCAATGGCTCTCCATAATATCATCTTTCTCTGCCATGATTTAGTTTTACAACCCACACCTTCAGGGGTGTGCTAGAATGGCCCACTCACTCTAGCTTCTAATTTGGTGATTTATAGGTGATCTCTGAATTTGACAAAGTTTCCTCAGCCTTTCTGAACAGGATCTTATGCAATTATTCCTATATTTCAAAGGAACCATTTCTATACTATATCTAAAACTTGAGCAAAAAATGATTGATTGGGCACTAATCATTTGCTTTGGGGCATTCAGGTTAAATCAATCACATTATGCTACCTTTATGCTTACAGATGTTCTTGACTACCCCAATTGAATATAAGTTCTTTATGGGCAGGATCATTTATGCATGACCCCAAAATGCAGGTTTACAAAGATGACCAGATAGTTGTGATTCATGACAAATATCCCAAAGCACGATACCACTGGCTTGTATTACCTTGGATCTCCCTTTCTACTTTGAATAATCTAAACCAACAACATGAAGAGCTTCTCAAACATATGCATGCCATAGGAGAGAAGATGATTGAAGAATGTGTATTATATAAGGCTTGCCAAACTCTTCATGCATATTTTAATTTTAAGTGTATTAAACTTGAAATTCCACAATGACTCTTGGAACACCCTGTATTTATATCCCAGAAACTAACACATGCCTATCCCTAGCATGTAGGATGTATTTAATAAATTCTTATTTATTAATTAATTAAAGAAAATTACTTAACACCTCCAAAAAATTCAAATTCCATATCTATAAAATTGAGACAAAGTCATCAAAGAACTCCCTAAGAAAAAATCTGTAAGGCCAGATGGATTTACAAGTAAATTCCACCAAACATTTAAAGAACAATTAATTCGAATATTATTTAAACTATTTGGAAAAAAATAGGCAAAGAAAGAGTCCTGTCAAGTTCCTTTTACGACACAAATATGGTACTGATATCTAAACCAGGAAGAGGCAAAACAGAGAAAGAAAATTATAGACCAATCTTCCTAATGAATATTGCTGCAAAAACTTTACATAAAATATTAGCAAAGAGACTACAATAACTTATCATGAAGATAATGCACTCTGACCAAGTAGAATTTATACCAGGAATGCAGAACTAGCTCAGCATAAGGAAAACTATTGGAATAATTGGCCATATCAATAACAAAACTGACAGAAATCACATGATAATCTCAGTTGCAGAAAAAAGCTTTTTTACAAAATACAGTGTCCATTCCAATAAAAAATAAATAGAGTTTTCCTTAAAATGATCTAAAACCATCAGCAAGCATTATTTTTAATGGGGAGAAACTAGATGCTTTCTCAATAAGATTGGGATAAAACAAAGATGCCCATTATCACCATTATTATTCAATATTGTACTAGAAATGTTAACTTTAGCAATAAAATTGGAACAGTAACTTATTTTCTAGGTTTCTTGTAAGTATCAAATGAGATAATAACATATTAAAGTGCTTTTCAAATCTTACAACACTATGTACCCATCACTAGTATGACTATTATTAATAGTAAATATTTTTATCTGCCATAGGAAAGGAATTTGGTTTAAACACATAGGATCATATTTGTGAAAATGTCTTGGAAAAGTTAATAGCACTTAGTTTTTAATGTCTTACAGACACTAATGAAATGTGTCACAAATGGGCTAGCAATTTGGAATACACATAGAAAATCAAAATTTATCTTAAAAATGTACAAATTCTATTACAATGTAATGAGATCAAAAACTGAAAAATGGTCTTCAACCCATAGAAGCCAACATTTTTTATTACAAATCCTTAATCGAATATATTTGAGAGTCCAAGAGAGCATCTGCCAGGAAGTACAAAGTTTAGCATCGGCAACTCACTTATTGCAAAAATGGACAAAACTGAGTTGTTTGTAATGATCCAAAAGACCAAAAACTTATTTGGAAATTATTGATGGCATTTGAGCTCTATTAACTACATTTCCCATACATTGTTCTCATTGTGCTTGCTATGTATGCTCTAACCTCATGTGATTTTACTTGTCTCTTATACCAGGAGCTATCATATTGAGAAAACTAATTTTGATGCTATACCATTTGATTATTTATAATAATTTGTAATATTTCCTTCTCTGTCCAAAAGCTACCTTAAAAAGAAACCCTTCCCTGATTAAAGAATGCCATGATCACTCCAGTTTTTCTCAAGACATATTATTTGGGCTCCACTTAAATGAGAACCTGATTTCTGTCTACAGTATAAATGAGGATGCATTTGGAGTTAGATCCTTCCCAATGAGAATGAGCTTCTGTCTTTGCTTTCTTTCATTAGAGTTTAGGGGAACCCATTTTATGAAGGAAAAACTAAACCAGAAAGAACCTGATGAGTTTCATGGTCAAGCCTTGTTCTCAAGGAGTTAAAGACTTTTTAGCAAATATCCTTCTTAAATGTTCACCATACAGGGTCAAGTTTTATTTGTCCGAGGAGTTCCCTGACAGAAGGAATAACCTAATTTAAGTTGTTTCAGAACTTTCCTTTCCAGTTTTTAGTTCCTGGGAAAAACCATTGACCATCAATTTATTGATCATTGGCAAGCCTAGTTAACAAATGGTTTGATTTGTGACAATATCAACATACCACAATCCTAAGACTTTCTTTGCTAGATTTATTCTAACAAATATTTATTGAAGTTTTACACTGTGTAAAATGCTAGTTATTAGAGACAAATATGAATTATTCCCTGCCCTCAAGGAATTTACAATCCACTGAGGAGAAATGAACAAGCAGATAGGGAGAGTAGTAACAAATGGAAACCATGAAATGTCTCCCATAGGAGTATTTTCCTAACTTGAGTTTTGAGGGCAACTTATGAAGGCTTAAGATTCCAAGAAAGAGCTAAGGAAGAAGTCTTTTCTTGTTTTTTGTTTATTTTTTATTAATTTTAGATTTAAAAAGAAATTAGGAAAAAAAAGAAAACAAAAAAACATTGTCACATGCACAGCAGAACATGAGAGAATTAAAAATATAAAGCAATAAATTTCATTTCAAGAAAGCTTATGTAACAAATACTACACATTGTTTTCAGAGCTGTCCATTTTTCTTTGTCTCCTTGCAGGTTCTCTACTCTGCGCTTTTTATTCTTATTTACTTTATTTCCCCTTCTTTCTTCCCTCTTCTCCAAAGATATGAATCTATGAATACATAGATATGGATACATGCACATATACATATATGCACATATGGGCATATTTATACATAGATATTTATGATCGTGTAAATTAATATGCATCTATGTAAAACCATACTATGGATATTTGTCTTATTTCTCTGAAAGTGGATAACATCTTCCTTCATAAGTCCAAGTCTTTCTATATTTTTATAATTCCACCAGATCATCATTTCCTATGCCACAGAAATACTCCAACCTTATATTGTCTAGTTATATTAAACAGTCTAAAATAATAGTGGTTAATAAGGTTGAAATAGTATAGTTTCCCTATTCTTCTCTTTTGATTAAATCTATTTTAACTTTAACTTTGCCTGAGAAGGGGGGAAGATTGTTTCCATCAGATTAAGTGCTCCCCACCCTGTCACAGTTGGTCAGCTCTCAATTGTATATCTTCCCTATTATTCCAGCAACCGTTCTTAAGTTCTCCTCCACACTCTGCAATTTTAGGAAGCAGGAGGGCTAGAAATTCACTTCTGTGATCATTTGCTGTGATGATTCACTTGACTTTGCTTTGAGTCACTTCCTTTCCATTCCACAGGTCTTGAGTGCCTACTGTGTGTTTTTTCTGTCCATATGTGGATCAATCAAACTTAATATGTGAATTCCAGAAAAAATTTAAAAGCTATTCAGGGCACCTGGGGAGTGCCAATGATACCTGTTAAGAAGAGATTATATGCCATAAAGTTGATCATATGCTTTTCTCCTTTCCATCATGGTCATTATTGTAATAGACTCTTTAAATAATTGATAAATGCCAAACTCCTTAATACTAAGTTCAAGAACATGATTTTGAGCCCTATTGTGGTTGTAATGCCAGAGGACAGGAAATTCAAAGATTAGTTTGGGTGTTCTTAAATAATTCCTCCCAGCTCTGTTGGAATAATATATGGACTATAATAAACCCTTAGAATTCCTGGGTTAGATATTCATGCATTCAGTTTTAAGTCTAAAAAGTTATTCATCCACTTACAACATTCACAGAAAAATAACTCTCATTGATCTCTCTTCACTCCCTACTGCTTGCCACAAAATATGGGACTCCTTTACTCAGAGAAATGGTGATTTTGCATCAAGAAATCCATTGGTTTGGCTTTTATGAAATGTATAAAGTATGGATCTTGTTTCAATTTGTCAGTTATATAGAAGATCTGACCCACCCGTTTAAGATAACAAGTACCCAATTATTCATCCTGAATCAATGAGAAGCAGCTCATTGACATTATCAAATACTGCAGGGTAAAAGAGTTGAGAAGTGAGTCATAGGAATTTACTAGCTCTGGAACTTAGAAGGGAAACCTATTTCAGAAAGATGAACTTTGGAAGACTAGATTTACTGAAAAAGAAGGTAAATTTAGGCCCTCCTATTGAAAACAGACCTTGGTAATCTTTGATCTCATAATCCTGTTGCCCTTCTCTCTTTCTTGCCTTCACCCCCCCTCCAAAAAGCCTTTGTTTGCCTATACTCGAGCAGTGGTCCTCAAACTTTTTACATATGGGGCCAGTTCACTGTCCCTCAGACTGTTCGAGGGCCAGATTATAGTAAAAATAAAAGCTCACACTCTGTCTCTGCCCCTCAGCCCATTTGTCATAACCTGGTGGGCTGCATCTGGCCCATGGGCCATAGTTTGAGAACCCCTTCTAATTCAAAGAAGTGTGAGGGATGGGTGGGTTAGAGATTCTCTTTCCCCTAGCCTATTTCCTTTTCTGTGAAATGGGTACAGTAATCAACTCTACCTCACAGGATTGTTGTGAGTATCATATTGTGTCCTGTTGTCTAATCTATTTCTTTCCCTCTGTATATTTGTGCATCTTGGGGTTGGGGGTGCATATATTGATTACTATTATTGCTCTGTGAGGGTTTGGAGTTGACCAGTCCAAAGGTCCCTTCTTTTGTGTGACCTGGAAGAGGAAAGCTCCCCATTTTCTTGTTACTCTTGAAATAACCAACACAGACTGATGTACTCAGCTCATTATCACTAATGTACTAGTACCATTGTACTAATGACAGCAAGCTGGATATCACAGTCTGCATTGGTTATTTCAGGAAAGGAATTTTCCAATAAGAATAGTCTCAGGCAATGTCTGGAGAGCTGGATCTCCTCAATGAGGAAGGAGTAAGTAGAAGGGGCAGCTGCTGTGCACAGCAATCCAGGACTAGTGTCATGCCATAGTTCAGGGTGTTTTGGTACATTGTGATAAGGTTTTGTACCATATGGATAAGAACTAAGTCACTCACTGTCAAGTAAAGCTTCATTATTCTTATGTATAAATGGGAGCAAGGAGAAGAGAGGGTTAGTATTTCTCTCTCTTTTTTTTTTCAGAAATAGTAATAATGTAAAACCTCAGGTTTATACTACTTTAAATTCTACAAACCATCTTAAATCTGTTATCTCATTTGATCCCTATAACCATCCTAGGAGGGCAAGTATTACAGCTATGATTATCCATCTTTTATAGAAAAGAAACTGAGCCTCAGAATAGTCCAACTATTTCTTCAGGATTACATATCCTCTATATATTTGTGTCAGGAGGTTGCAAGTACATGCTCCTGACTCCAGGTCTAGCCATCTGTCCTCTATGATGCACTGTAATGAATATGAAGAAATGGTGTATTAAAACAAGCCTCCAAATGTGTATAATTTTGAGGTACTCAACTTGGATTATCAATGTTCTATCCCAAACAGCATTATTTTAAAATGTCATTATCAGGTTTTTTTCTAAACTAAATTAGCACTGCACTAATTTGTACTAATAATAAGGGGCTCAGTCACAGATCCACAGAATGCTATAAATTAGCTAGCAGGCATGCTAACATGATAAAGTGCTGTTTGTCTCACTTTCATCCTGCATTTCTCTCTGAGGTGTTTTCTATTGTGAAAATAAATGAATGGATATAATTTTTAAGCAGTTCTTATCCTATTTGAGAGAGAAAAGAGTAAATTTTGTGAGCCTCAATTGGAGGGAGGGACATGTGTGCCTCAATTCTAATCATACAGTAGTAGCTAACAAGCATCTGAGCTTAGCATCCCCAATCTCAAGAGATGTATCACTCTTCTGTAATATTTTGCATGGCACCAATGAGCTTCTATTATATAATCTATAGATGGTTCTTTTTCATCTTGAAATATTAACATTCAATAGCTAGCCTAACCTACATTTTCTAAAACCAGTGCATGATTTATAAATTATGTTCAAATTGCTTTTGGAGCACCAGAATATTTAGAAAACATTAAAAAAAAAAACAGAAAGAATTTAGATGTGACATTATTTACCATGTAAAAACTAGTAAGGAGCTCCACAAAACCATATGCTGGTGTGAAATTTGGCAGCTAGGAGAAAAACTAGAAAAAATAAGGTACGAGCTCCTGAGAAGTATTTGTTATTAAGTCCAGATACTCCCAAGAGTCTAGCCTGGAATAAGAGAAATCTAGGCAACTTATTCAAAGCCAAGCAAAGTTTTAACTTAACAAGCTAATGTTCATCAGACTGTTGAAAAGGGACTGAATTTATTGGCTTTCTGTCTTAATGGCCAAAATGATTGAGAGGCAGATTTAGCCTTGTAATTAAAGTCTCAAATCAACAGATTCTTACAAAGTATAAGACATTCTACTAAGTATAGGGGTTACAAAGGAAGGCCAAAAATAAAAATAAAAACAAACGAGTACCTATTCTTAAGAATATTACATTCTAAGAGGAGGGACGAGGAGAGATGACAAGAAGTAAACAACTATATGGAAAGATTTATGTAGATAAATATAGAGATGTGGAAAGCCATTTTAGAATGGAAGAAATTAATTGCAAGAAAAATAAAAGACCTTTAACTAGATAGTACCATAGGACACAGGGATGAGACAAAAAGCGATATATTTCAGTTATGGGGAATAAAGTGGGCTTATTTGTTGGATTCATGGTGTCTCAGAGAAATGGAAGAGACAATAGACTCCTTTATCCAAATCCTATCTCATCTCCTCAACAGTATCCCTACAAAATAGCATCCAAGTTTCATTTATAAGACCCTCAGGGATGATGAAGTGATATCTTTCTGAGGAAGCCTATCCCACTTTGAGTTAGCTCTAATAATTAGAACATCTTTCCTAATATTGAGCTAAAAATTACCTTTTTTACATCTTCTTCCTTCTGTTCCCTTGGGGCTAAGCTGAATAAGTTTAATCCCTCTTGTATGTGAAACACTTAAGAGAAAAAAATCTAGTTACATATATTAGAAGAGCAGATATTTAGATCACACATCTGCCTAAAAAGACATACTTGAGAAGTGAAAGAGAAACAACAAACAGAATTTGATGTGAGATTTTTTTTTTTCTAATTAGAACAGGGTGGGAATCCTATCAGCATGGGACAACATAAGAATGTAATATCCTTATTATGGTTTATCTGCTAAATGCATTATTTTAATTAAATTTAGTTCTGTTATTGACATTTCTATAGAAAGCTTAGAAAAATGTTCAATTTGAGATTTAATCAAGAATATGGAATAATCCTCAATCAAAACACTCTTGTTCTCACATGTAGTTTCCTTGTAAATAATCCCAAATGAAAAACACTCTGAGTTTCTTGTTTTTCCACACCCCAGGACTGATTTTCTTAAAGGAAGAGAGACATTTCTCTTGCAGGTGAATCATTAAGCCTTGGGAACAAGCAGAGTAATTATAAAATACTTCAGGAGGTCCATCAAACTGTCCACAGATTCCCCAAGGCTCTATATGTCTGACAGCTCTGGCATTTTTCACTAGTCTGAGAGGATACTGGACAGTCCCTGATACTTAAATTAATGTTTCCTGGAACCACTTTACTTTGCTTATTATTTAATCTAAGTTGTTAACTGCAGTCCAAAAATCACCTTGAGGATACTTTCTTTATTCTCTTTCTTTCAAAATGATAGAATGAACTTTGTCTTTTGGGGTTTGTTTGGTTTTTTTTTGGTTGGATTTCTTAAAAAATCTATCAAGTTATGGCATATGTAGGCAAGAGAGCATATAAATTCAAAATCCACTACAAGAGATTTTGGGGGAAGCTCTTTTGCTTCCATCTCTAAAGAATTGCAAAGGTAGCATGCTGTAATGGTTATAGCTTTAGAGCCGATATGAGGATGACCCAGGTTCAACTTCTGTGCCAGACTAAAAATTGTTATTTCTGTGACTCTATTGTGCTTTTATTTCCTTATCTATAAAAATAAGGAATTGGGGCAGCTAGGTGGCGCAGTGGATAGAGCACCAGCCTTGAATTCAGGAGGACCCCATTTCAAATCTGGTCTCACACACTTCCTAGCTGTGTGACCCTGGGCAAGTCACTTAACCCCAGCCTCAGGGGGAAAAAAAAATAAGGAATTGTACTTAACAGTTTCTAAATGGCTGGTAGATTTATGACTTTTAATTTCAATTCTCTATTGTATTCCTATCCTTTCTTCTTTCTTTATCCTTCTGGTGCTCTTCTGGAGAGCTGGAAATCATCACCAGAAATGAATATTGTTTTGTGTTGTTCTGTTTCCCAATCAATCAATAAACATTTATTGAGCATGATGAGGATATAAAGAGTCTAAAGACAGTTCCTGGTTTCAAGAAGCTTATAATTAAATGGGTAAAACAATATGAAAACAAATATCTATAAACAGCAAATATATACGAAATATATAAACAAATATATACACATACAAACATATGAAGCATATATAGGATAAATTGGAAATACTTATCAGAAAGAAGATATTAGAATTAAGAGAAGTTAGGGAAAACTCCCTATAGAAGTTAGGATTTTAATTGGGGCTTAAAAGGAAGCATATCTTTAATTTACTAAAGGTTTTTAAAGCTCTGTGTGTGTGTGTGTGTGTGTGTGTGTGTGTGTGTGTGTGTGTGCTATATAGGAATCTGTTTTGTTCTGAAAAAAAAAATTTTTAACATATCCTTGCCAAGACATTGATGTTTTATCTATTTATATGTATGTTTATTTTATATACATTGAGATATATATTGAAGTTTATAGAGAGAAGTATATAAAATATTTGTATAGTTTTCAGATCAATTTTATTAATCATTAATCATTTTGCCATGAGAATATAAGCTCCTTTCCAATCATGATTGACTCATTCTTTGGACACATTTTTATCACTTAGCATACTGCCTGACACATAGTAGGTACTTATTAAATGTATGTTGATTATCATATGTTTATTCTAAAAATCTTTTTCATTTTATCAGAATTTGAAGTTGTTCATTTTCAATTAAGGAGACAGATCATAGGAAGAAATGTAATATGTGATTAACCTAATTATCATTTTTATTTATCAGACCACTGATTGTATGTGTTTAGGAAATTCCCAGGGATAACACTCCCTCCCCTTATGCAGATCAGCAACTGCTCTACCAACTTGCAATCTTGGAAAGTGGACTGGACCATTGGAAGGTCTAAAGGTTCCCTAAAAGCCCCAGAATAAGTGTGTGTCAGAGGCAAAACTCAGACCTGAGCTATTCTAACTCTGAGCCTTCTTCTCCATGCTCCATCACTGCTGTCTCTCAGCTTTGCTTTTAATATCCAGTAACAACATCAATAATAAAAACCATACCACCTGTTCCCGGTGTCCTTACAAGAAGATTGCTTATGTTTCACAAGCTCATTTCAATTGGCCTTTGTGATTAGTCTGATGAGAATAATCAGTTTCCATCCTTGGACTACTTTAGTTAATTCTGATTGGAAAAGTGAAGGAAAAATCTCTTTCTTCCTCTGTGTGTATATGTGCACGTGCACGCTTATATGTTTGTCTGTGTGTCTGTGTGTAATTAATAAACATTACCGTTGCTTTCATAATATTTCTTCTCCCCTTGCTTTCTCTTCTTTGATTTTCACATATGATGACTTTGAAAATCCTGAAACATCATAGAGTGCCCAAAAAAAAAAAAAAAAAAAAGCAAGATTCAGAGCAAGGAAGACCTAGGTTCAAGTCTCCTATATAATATTTCCTTGATGTAGGATCAAGGGCAAGTTCCTGTGGTTGTCAGTGTTCATTGGTAACTTTTGAAGAAAGTAGGATATTTTTGATTTAGTGAACTCTATTCCTCTTCCTATTCTCTCCTCCCAGAATAGTGTCAATATGCCTTCTACACTTGTATATCTCCATGTCCTATTGGACACCAATATAGCTGATGTGCCTAAAACAACTTAATATCTTTTCTCCTGAACCCAATCATCTCTCTAAGTTCCCCAATTCTGTTAAGGATATAAATCGGATTTATAGCCTAAAAGTCACCTTTTGAAATTCCATTTCTGTTCAGCTCCATTTCATCCAATCACTTGCTGCTCATTTTTGGTTTACTGCCTTTTTCTATTTCTTCCCTTCTTTCTGTTCAAACACTATTCTGGTTCAGGCACTCATCATCTCTTGCCCATACTATTACAATTGCTTCAAGATTCCCTTTAACCAAAACATTCTCTTCACGGTTGCCAAATTGATGTTCCCAAAGTTCAAGCAATGAATGGATCAATCAACAAATCCAAGAGCATTTGAATTAGGTTATTCAACACCTGCAATGATGCAAGCATAGTAAAAGGAATCATAAAAAGAAACACAAGTAAGCTGACCTTGTTATCAAAGTTTACCTTCATTTACTCTATCATCAAGTATTTTTTAAGTGACTATGTTAGGAAGCTTATTTTGACAGCAGTGTAAGATAGATTGATGAGAGGAGAAACTAGAAGCAGATTAACCACTTAGTCTACAGGAGACATGAAAAGTGTTTGGAATAGGGTAACGGTCCAGGGATGGCCCAGTTCTTCATATTAATTACACCATTCCTGAGTGAACACTCATGATTTTTCTTTCTTTCTTTTTGACTTTGATCATCATCTCTCCTCCTTCTCTTATGGCTATTTTTATTTACTAGCAAACAGAGGATTTGCTAATATGGTCCAACCAAAAGTAGGTTTCTCCATATTTCTACAATGTGATTGTCCCTAATACCTCTTGGACTTCATTTCTTGCCTGGTGCTATTTGTTAATTTTTGGTTCTTGTATTCATCTCTGATTTTTAGAAATAGGCTAAGGCTTTGCTCCAGTGCTGCATCCCATAAGGATCTTTATTGATTTTTCCAGGTGTTAGTAATTCTCCATTTTACATAAATTTAATTTTAATTCACATATATTTTTGAATTTATTGTCTGGTGTGCCTCTTGTTTTCTCCCAATAGAATATAAATTCTTTGAAGGCATGGATCTTTTTTCAAATTTATATCACCTGTTCAACTGTGATGGACTTGGCTCTTTTTAACAATGAGGCAATTCCAATAGACTTATGATAGAAAGTTTCATTTGCATGCAGAGAGAGAACTATGGAGATTGAATGTGGATCATAGCATAGTATTTTCATCTTTTTTTTTTTTTGGTGGTTGTTTGCTTGTTTGTTTTTTTCTTTTCTCATGTTTTTTTCTCCTTCTGATCTGATTTTTCTTGTGCAGCATGACAAATATGGAAATATGCTAAGAAGATTTATATATGTTTAACCTATATTGGATTGCTTGCTGTTTTGGGGAGGGAGGTACAAGGGGAGAGAAGGAGAGATATTTGGAACATAGGGTTTTGCAAAGGTAAATGTTGACAACTAGCTTTGCATGTATTTGGAAAAACAGAATGCTGTTAAAAATAAAAATAAATGAAAAGAAAACCATATTACTATTTTACAAAATTTCTAGTACAAAGTGGGCTTTAATATATGTCTATTAACATGAATTGAATATGTGTGCCATCTTTCCTCTGGTATTATCAGTTCCTTGTGGGTGAATGCCATGACTCTTAATCTTTTTCTTAGGTTTTTATGTATATATATATATATACACACACATATACATATATATGTATATATATATAAGTTTATACATACATGCATACATATATATGTATATGTATGAGAGAGTACGAGAGACAAAGAGAAAGCATACAAGCAAATTTTCAATTGTGGACTCATTGATTTATAAGGGTCATTTCCCAACAATGAAAATTCTTATGTCTAACATCTTACATATATATGATGTTCAATTGGATATGATTCCCTTGCCAAGAATCTACCATTGCTACTTGAGCCATCCAAAAGTGTCTTGGACTGCCTTGAAAGGTCAGAAAACCATTTGCGTTCATGGCTTTAGAGTTATCACATATGTCTTAGAGAGAATTCTAGTTTACAGAGGGTTAAACTAGATGTTCTCTGAAGTTCTTTTACCTTTAGTGAAATCCTTTTAGTGATTCTCAGACTGCAAAAACATTTTTTCCTTTGTTTATTGTTGTTGATATTTGTGACCTTGAATACAAGGAAGTCACACCAAATTCCACACAAGTAGTGAATTTTTAGACTAGCCTATAACTTCCAGTAATTTAAGTTAGGTTAATCACTCACTAAACATAAAATATCCTGTACAAAAGGTACATGCTGGGAAGGTAGTTTTGAATGTCTTTTTCTGATTGATGTAGAAACACCAATGATCATAGCTATGTGCAGGACGGAAAACAAATGCAATGATGGAAGGGAAAAACCTTATCTTTGAATAATCATCAAGTGAGAGAGATACTATTAGATATCAGAGGATGCTATGCATTGTTTTAATTAAGAATCCTTGCTAATACATATGACTTGCTTTGAATAATAAGCACTGACAGATGAGGTATGATTAGAGCATACAATTCTGGTTTATGGCTTCAATTAAATCTACTCTATTTTAATAAATGGTGAGTGATTAAAGAAATGTTATCAGAATCTGAATTTTAAGACCTAATTCAGAGTTTATTTCATATGATTATAGGATAATGATTGTGGACTTTAAAAAGTAATGTCAAAAGTTTTAGATTAATTAAATCTTATATCTCCATTATTTTTTGAGTTAGGGTTATTGAAATTAAAAATGTTTCTATTTAGTTAATAATTTAAATTGAACAAACATTTGACTAATCAATTACTGTGTGGAATGTCAAATCAGGTTAAAAAAATTATTAAACTTACATGTGCTAGTAATTGTGCTAAGAGCTGGGGATACAAAGAAAGGAGAAAAAATAATCCTTCCTTTTTTTAAAAATGATTTTGTATTTTTTTCTATATTTTTATTTTTTCTAATTTCTAATCCTGTAACTAGAAAAAATAATTTTTAACTTTTTAAAATTTTGAATTGTTCCTCTCCATTTTTACTCCCTTTTCCTTGAGAAATTTAGCAAGTATAGATTATATATGTGTAGTAATGCAAAACATATTTCCATATTAGCCATGTTGCAAAAAAACCACAGATTAAAAATAATCAAAAGAAAAAAAAAAAGAAAAAAAGAGTTTTTAAAGTATGCTTTGATACCTTCAGATACCATCAGCCCTTTCTCTAGAAGTGAATAGCATTTGTTCCAAATACTTTAGATTTGCCTTTTATTACTGAATCGCTGAAATTATTGAAAACACCAAGTCATTCACAGTTGATCAATGTACAATACTGCTGTTACTATGTACAATGTTTACTGATTTGGCCCACTCCACTTTGTATCAGTCCACATAAATCTTTCCAAGTTTTTTTTTTAATTATTATTCTGAAATCACCCTGCTCATCATCTTTTATACCACAATCATATTCTATCACAATCATATACTATAATTTGTTCAGCCATTCTCCTAATGAATGACATACCTTCAATTTATAATTCTTTGTTACTATAGAAGAGTTACTATAAAAGTTTTAGTACATATAGATCCTTTTCCTTAAAAAAAATCTCTTTGGAATTCAGACCTATTAGTGGTACTGCTAGTTTAAAGGGTATTCACCCTTTTGGGCATAGTTCCAAATTGCTCCCCAGAGTGCTTGGATCAGTTCACAATTTCACCAATAGTAAATTAATGTTCAATTTTTCCACATCCAATCCAATATTTGTCATTAACTTTTTAAAATCATATTAGCCAGTCTGATAAGTAGAAAGTTATTTTAATTTGCATTTCTCTAATTAATAGTGATTTTGAACATTTATATGACTATAATATATTCTATAGTATAGTATAGTATAGTATCAATAGTAATTCAATTTTTTCATTTGAAAACTATGTTCTTTGACCATTTATCAAATGCAGAATGGCTTGTATTATTATAAAATTGACTCTATTCTATATTTATTTCATAGATAAGTCCTTTATCAGAGAAACTTTTTATAACATTTTGTCCCCACTTTTCTGCTTTCCTTCTAATCTTGACTAAATTGGTTTTGTTTATACTTTTTAACTTAAAATAATTTTTTTAAAAATCCATTTTATTTCCTTTAATGTTCTCTGTCTCTTGTTTGGTCATAAATACTTCCCTTATTCACACACATCTGACAGCTATTACATTTCCTCTCAATTTGCTTATGGTATCACCCTCTCTGTTTAAAACTTGTACCCATTTTGATCCTATGTTGGTGTGCAATGTGAGATATTGGCATATGCTTAGTTTCTATCAATTTGTTTTCCAGGGTAACCAGCAGTTTTTTTTTGCCAAATAGTGAGCTCTTCTTTCCAAAGCTTGGATCTTTACATTTATTAAACAGTAATTTATTAAGGTATATTACGTACTTAATTTATCCCACTGGTTTGCCACTCTATTTATTAGTCAGTAAAATTGTTTTGATAATTACCACTTTACAATGCATTTTGAGATATGGTATTGCTAGAAGACCACCTTCCTTTATACTTTTCCCCCATTTATTCTCTTGATATTCTTCACCTTTTATTCTTCCAGATGGATTTTGTTATTATTTTTTCTAGCTCTATAAAATAACCTTTGGTATATTGGTATGACAATGAATGAGTAAATTAATTTAGGTAGAAAATTCTATATGTTGGATTAGCCTACCCATGAGCAATTAATATTTCTTCAGGTATCTATATCTTTATAGATGAAAAGTGCTTTATAATTGTTTTCCTATAGTTCCTAGATTTGTCTTGGTAAATAGACTACCAAGTATGTTTTATTGTTTTTACTTACTTAATTTAAATAAGATTGCTTTTTCTGTTTCTTGATGCTGGACTTCCTTGGTAATAATTTGAAATATTGATAATTTATGCATGTTTATTTTATATCCTGCAACTCTGCTGAAGATTTTAATTATTTCGACTAACTTTTTAGTTGATTCTCTAGAATTCTTTAAGCATACCATCATCATATGCAAAGAGTGATAGATAGCTTTGTTTCCTCCTTGCTTATTCTAATTTCTTTAGTTTTCTTCCCTGATTCCTATAGTTAACACTTCTAGTCCAATGTAAAATAATAGATATGATAATGGGCATCATTTCTTTACCCCTAATCTTATTGCGAAGGTTTCCAACTTATCTCCTTTACAAATAATTCTTATTGATGGTTTTAGATAAGATACTACATATTATTTTGCTTTCCAATGTGTTTTATTATGTCAAAAGGATTTTTCTCCATGTGTTGTGTAGGTAGTGCAAAAGATACTATCAGACCTAGAGTCAAGAAGATCTTAGTTTAAATCCAGCCTCAGATACTTGCTAGCTATGTAACACCAGACAAATCATTTAATGCCATTTGCTTCAATTTCCTCATCTATAAACTGAGCTAGAGAGGAAAGTGACAACTATTCTAGTATCTTTTTCAGGAAAACATCAAAGGGGCGGGGGGAAGTTGTCACAACATGCTGAAATTACAGAACAACAACAAATTGTCTGCATTTATTGGGATAATCATATGATTTTTACTATTTTTGTTATTCATATGGCAATTATGCTGATAGTTTTCCTGAAACTAAAACTGAACCCACATTCCTTTTATAAATCCCACCTGGTCATAATATATGATCTTTCATATATTGCTGTAATGTTCTTGCTAATGTTTTATTTAAAATCTTGGCATCAATATTCATTAGAAAAATTGGTCTATAGTTTTCTTTTTCTGTTTTTGTTCTGTTAAATATCAGCTTGATATTTGTGTCATAAACAATCCTTGATATTATAGAACTCACTATAGCAATTTTCTCACAGGAACGATATTCCTGAGAGAATAAATGGATGAAAAAGTATTTACTAAGTTTTTACAGAGTTTCAAGCTCTATCCAAGTGTTGCATATATATATATATATCAGAGTCCCTAGCCCTGGGAGCTTGCTTTCTTAATGGAAAAATGAAAACATATAAGGGGCCAGAGAGGAATATTGTGTTTTGAAAAGTCACTGAAATGCCGAATGAAGCTATTGAGCACTAGATTGACACGTCCTTTTTAAGAGCAAAGATAATGCTGATTTGTTATGGTTTCCAAATTGAAAAGTGTATATGTGTGTGTGTATGTGTATATATATATCTGCATGGCAGTTTTGGAGAGGGCAAAACAAATGGTAGACATACCAGGAAATTTTATAAGTGGTGGAAAGTGATCCTTAGAAACTAAAAAAAAAGTACAGTTTAAATGCATAAAACATTCTATTTAGCAAATAGTAAATCTATATTGTGAACAAATAATTGAACTAGTATTGATGCTATCTAAAGCCAACTGTGTCCAAATATTCCAGAATGTTAAATATTTAACATATACTTTAAGGAGCTGGTTATGACATTTCTCTGTCTTGAAACAGATTATGTTTTGAGGTTGTAGTACCACAGCACCATTTCATGAGATTATTTGACTTTTTTCTGCTCTAAAATAAGAGTGATGGGGAAATGTAGAATATTAAGGGGCAGAATGTTATGTCCTTATTTGCCATCAAAAATATTTGGCTTTCCATTTGCTTGATGTTCTTTAAAAAAAAAAACTGAGGCTGGCATTTATTTTCAAATCAGTTTCAAGTACAATTTCAATATACATTTATCTCCAGGCAGCTAAGATATAGCCTCAGCATATCTTAGTATCCTCTATTATAGAGAAATAACATGGTCTTAGTACATTCACAGAATGTTTACTTTTTTAAAGCATCATCTGTATTATGTTTATATTTGTTCATGAAGGGTAATAGGATATGATCTATTTGTTTTAAAGATAACATATAGAGAATATTGAATTTGAACCACGGATTGAATTTTGAGATAAAATACTGCATTTGCTAGAAGCAATATAAAAATGCATCTTGCCTACATCAGTATGTGTGCTCAAAAAGGGAAAAGCAATATTTAAAGCACAGTATCAAGTCACAGAATTTATAAATATGAGAGACAGCCTAGTATATTGGCAGGAACACTAGAGTGTAAGTCAAAAGACCTGTCTTCACTATTTGATAGCTCTATGGCAAAGTGACAATTTTTCTGTGTCTAAATTCCCTCAATTATAAAATGAGGGTGTTAATGCCTTCCCTACTCCTATCTCATAGGATTTTTATGTAGCTCAAATTACATTGTGTGAAAGTGTTTGATAAATTATGGGGTGCTCTATCATTGTAGGGAATTTTTCAATAAAAATATCTGGTTTTTAATATTGACTGGGCCACCAAGTGAACATGTCACCATGGGTAAATCGGTTAATATTCCTGGCTTCTGTTTCCTCACGAAAGATAAAGTAGTTGGACTAGCTGATCTTTAAAGTTTCTTCTAGCTCTCAAAATTCACTGAATCTGTGTAAACATTAAGGGTTAGGGTGCCAATTTAAATTGCTCCCTTTCTTCTATGTAAATGTACAGTTCAATGAAATCTTTAAATTAACCTCTAACAACATACTTCTGGGCTGAGAGGAAAGGGCAAAAGAGAAGTAAAGAGAAGAGTGAAATTTGACTTAAAAGTTCTGGTACAAATCATTCCCTTCTAATTTCTAGACTGTGGAGAACAAGACAGTGAGTCTAACCTCTGTAACTTGGTGAGACTATGGCAAATAGATGAGCTAAAATGGATATTAGATCATTACCTTGTACCCTCAGCCCTGAGACATAATTATTTCCCAAAAAAGATGACTGTTCTAAAATATGCAGTATTAAAATAGTTGTGATGTTGGCACATTGCTTGAGAGAGGTAGGATAAATATGGAAAAACTTTATCCTAAAATATTTTGACTAGCTTTTAGAATGTGAAATAACTGGCCTTTTTTTTTCTGTAAAAGATCTTATAGAATGTCTAGTCCAACTTGCTAAATTAGTAGATGAGGAAACCAAGGAAATTTTCTGTCAACTCAGGTCTTGGCCAGAACTACTGGTCAATCCAGTGTATCATATTGACATTGCCAACCCATTATAGCATGGCATAGTGGTTTAGGTTTCCTAGTTTTGGGATGGCCAGCAATGGATATAGTTTGTGATACTGACCTATTTTCCAATAAGAATTTTGGTCAGATTTTAAAGTAAAATAATACAAAGAGGAGGCTTCTTATTTTTTCTTTGTTTTATGCTCACTTTTATTATATGCAAGAAACTTACTAAGAAAATATAAGGCACAATTCCCTATTTTTAATAAAGTGGGGTTCATTAATTGTAGGGGCTTAAGATGAGATCATCAGAGTAGAAAGATGCTGTAATGAGTTTAAATCTCCAAACCAAGAGTAGAACCAAGAGAATGTTTTACACAGTAACAAAAAGAATATAATCAATCCTGCTGGATATGGCTCTTCAGCAACGAGGTGACTCAGGGCAATTCCAATAGAGTTGTGATGGAGAGAACCATCTGTATCCAGAAAGAGGACTGTGGGGACTGAATGTAGATCACAGCATAGTATTTTTACCTTTATGTTGTTGTCTGCTTGCTTTTTTTCTTTCTCATTTTTTTTTTCTCTTTTGATCTGATTTTTCTTATGCAGCAATGTGCAATCATGTCCAACTCGTCATGATCCCATTTGGAGTTTTCTTGGTAAAGATATTACAGTGGTTTTTCATTTCTTGTCCAGATCATTTTATAGATACTGAAACTGAGATAAATAGGGTTAAGTGACTTGTAAAGAGTCCCTCAAATACTAAGTGTCTGAAGTCAGATTTGTATTCAGATCTTCCTGACTTCAGAGCTAGTGCTCTATGTTCTGCACCACTTAGCTGAATCAAAGCCAATAGAACCAAGGAGATAGAGCTAGAAAAGCCTCATTAGAGATGATCTAGTCCAAACTCCTCATTTTGCAAAGAAAGAAATTGAGGCCTGTGTCAAAACCAAGGCACTATATGTATAGCAAGAGTCAATGAGGGATTTTTACTTAGGTTTTCTTATTCTAGAGCCAAAGCTTTTTTGACCAAAAGAAAACAAAATCATTGTTATTTGTTTATTTTTATTAAATCAGCTGTCCCTTAAAATTTTCAGCTCTTATTAGAATGAATGTCTTCATCCACTTTCAAATTTAGTCATGGCACCATTGGTGTGAACCTTTAGGAAAAGAGAAATTGGAAGGGCACTAGAACATGAATAGAAAGAGGCAAATGTTTCATTCTGAAAGAGGAGGAGGAGTACAAATCAGTGATTTTTTTTCTCAATCCCTGACATAATTCTACATCAGATTGGCTTGTAAATACTAAAAAAAAAGTGTCCATCAATGGAGCAGATAATAATAAAAACAAGGAAATAAGAAGTTACAAGGGATGTTCAGAAAATATCATGGGAGGTCTGATATAATGGCCTCTGTGGTCCTTTCTAGCTTTAACTCTCTAATTTTATGATTTTACTAATTCAAACTGATTTTTTGTGAATATTCATCATTCACATGACTTTAAGGTTTACAAAGCATTTTGTACATGTTTTCCCATTTGATAACTTTCCTAACTCCATCCAGAGTTACTGTAAATGTCAGCACTTCTAGTTTGTATTTTCTCTTCCCTTAAAAAAATTAAATAGAAAATATAAATATGGGTTTTCCCCCTATTAAGAAAACCTAATTTTAAAATATGAATCTCGTTGAATTGTCACCAAAGGAACCCATTGAAAGTTTGAAGCCTACCTCAGTTGCAAACTGTAGGTGGAAACTATTAAGTCATATCTTTATCATCTGTCAACTATGACTAATCTGACATATGCACCTGCTAGGTGATTATGAAGGAAAAAAGTGAATGTTTCCAGATCAGATCTACATCATATACCAGATGTAAGCATACAACCAACAGTGATACTGAGAGAATGCTCAGAAGTGATGATAGAAAACTATTTAGCAGAAGCTGACTGGGCAAGATCCTACTTGCCCACATAATGCTTCTTTCTATCCACGGTTTTGAACTCGATTGGAAATTCATGAATTGTTTTTTGTTTGGGAGAAAGGAATAGAATATTTATGACCCTCTGTGATATGATTAATACATTTTGTTTTGTTCTGAAACAGCTATCTGTTGTAAATTATTATGCTCTGGTTTATCTATTATGGCCTTAAATTACCAGACTCCTTTCAGAAGGCCCTCTGTTGCCCTGAAAATGCAAGCTGTCAGATAGCATGTGTATGGAATTGTCTGCTGAAAAAAATATATCAATCTACCAAGCACTTCTCCATAGCGGCTAATCTATGGACTGCTGGAGAAGCGGATTAAAGTAGGTCTGTGGACACACATGGAATTACTAAAGTTTAGATAAAGTAGTTCCCAAACTCCTTTGACAGCTTCTGGACAAAAAAAAATAATGCTGTTTTCTAATTCATCAATAGCCTGACTCAGTTTAAAAAAAAAAAAAAAAGGCAAACAGGATTATGTGACTTGCACAAGGTCCCACAACTCAGCAACTCAGCCCAGATTTAGGAAAATAAGACTTCCTGACTCCAGGCTCTGTTCTCTATTTACAGAGCAACCTAGCTGCCTATAAAGTAAGCATAATTTTATCTAAATTATGAAAAATCTAATTATATCCAAATTACTTTGTCACATTGTTATCACCAGTATCATTGAATTTATATAGGCCCAAAGGCTATTAATTACTAGAGTTCTGGGTCATCTATTTAATTTTACAAATAAGGAAACTGAGGGGCAAAGACAAGCTCAGGAACATATACATCATCATTTGAATATAGGGTCCTGAAATCTGATTTCAATGACCTCTATCTTTACTATTAAGAGAAGAAGAGAAAGGGAAAGGGAAGGGAAGAAATGTAGTTTAAAAAAAAAGTCAGTCAACTGATTCAGAAGACATGTTTCAGGTTATAATTTCCTTATAGAGTGTGACTTTGGACTCTTTCCCTATGTGAGAGCCTCTGCTCCTTTGTAGTGTGTATGCTATCTACTTCTCTCAGACTTGCTAAGAAGATAAACTGATAAAAAAGGATCTAAAGTACCTCCTAACTTAAAAGAGCAGTGAGAATGATCCATTATTATGCAAATTGAATTGGGGAGGGGAAAGGGAAAGTAGCTCTAGAAAACAGGTAATCTTTTAAGATGCTTCTCACCTACCTAATTGATTTCTGATCTTCTGATGGCAAATGAAACCTGAGCCATATGTGAGCATTTCCAAGAGCAAAAGGTGGAACAAGAGGACCCAGAATACCACTTGAGGTTATTCTTACTCTTGCTAATGTTATTAATAATATTGTCATCATTGTGTTATTTAAGAGTTGCAGAGAATATACGATCCCACTGTGTCTGTCATTTGTTGATTATGGGAAAAAATCATTAGGCTCAGGAGAACAAAGTGCAGTTTTAAAGGCTCTTCTCAAGCAAGTTGTCTCCCACGCATGTGTTAAAATAATTCAATATTCTCTGACAGATGTGACTATAGAGATAACTTTGTTCAGCAATCCACTGAATATTAACATCAAGTAAGGAATAAAACTAGGAGACTTATGCCCATCTAAAGAGCTCTCCAGTGTGCTGGAGGGCTTCCCATGCTTATGCCCTGCCCACAAAAGTTGCTTATTGATCAATGATATTTTCCAATAGTGCCTATTCACAGATGCCAAGATTTTAATGTATGGAGCCTTGGGAGCCTCAGCACTAACATAAAAAGACAAACTCCTCTGACATTTAAAAAGCTTCCTGATATGACTCCATCCTACTTTTCTGGCTTATTATACATTACTCCCCTGAATATACTCTACTTGCCAGTCAAACTGGCTTCCTTGCTGTTCCCTGTACATAGCATTCCACTTCCTATTTCCACAACTTTGCGTGAGCTGTACCTCTTATCAGGAATGCTCCATGCCTTATCCCTCCCCCTTACAATTTCTATTACTCTTCAAAATTCATCTCAAATCCTATCTCTTCAGTGAGTCCTTTTCTTTTCTTTTCTTTTCTTTTCTTTTCTTTTCTTTTCTTTTCTTTTCTTTTCTTTTCTTTTCTTTTCTCTTCTTTTCTTTTCTTTTCTTTTCTTTTCTTTTCTTTTCTTTTCTTTTCTTTTCTTTTCTTTTCTTTTTGTTATTAATAGTTTTTATTTACCAGAAATCTGCATGGGTAATTTTACAACATTGACAATTGCCAAACATTTTGTCCTAATTTTTCCCTCCTTCCCCTCCTCCCCCAGATGGCAGGTTGACCAATACATGTAAAATATGTTAAAGTATAAATTAAATACAATATATGTATACATGTCCAAACAGTTATTTTTCTGTACAAAAAGAATTGGACTTTGAAATAGTATACAATTAGCCTGTGAAGGAAATCCAAAATGCAGGCAGACAAAAATAGAGCGGTTGGGAATTCTATGTACTGTTTCATAGTCATCTCCCAGAGTTCTTTCACTGGGTATAGCTGGTTCAGTTCATTACCAGTGAGTCCTTTTCTAATCAATTCCATCTACCATCACTCTATCTACAGTAGATCTTTGCAGATTATTCTGTATTTAATATCTATACATTATATTTGTTTTGTGTGTTTTTATTGTGCAAGATGTAAGCTACTCAAAGGAAAGGATTGTTTTATATTTATCTGTTTGTCCTCAATACCTGGTACAAGTCAGGAAATATAGTTGATGTTTATAATATATCTTTTGATTGGTTATCACCTTCAAGATATTCAAAGGAACATGTCTGGTGTATTGAATGGATCTTCTATCAGACAACTATCAGGAGTATTGAGTACTACACTACCTTGGCCCTAGGGATAGATAAAAAGACATGGTTGAAACACAATTACACAGAATGGGATAGTGGGGAGTTGTGTTGTTCCTGGAGAAGGAAGTGGTCACATTGATTAGATTGACAGAGCCATATACTTAGATAAGGATAAAGATAGAAAAGGGAACAAATTTAAAATACCTGTTTGCAGGGGGCAGCTAGGTGGTTCAGTGGATAGAGCACCAGCCCTGAATTCAGGAGGACCCTGTTAGGATTACCAGATGAGAACTCAGGTTGTCTGGACAATTACAAGGTGAGAACTCAGGTTGACTTGACAGCTCTCTGGCTCAGCCCTTTGGTTCCGGCCTTTAAAGGGAGTTTACACCTTAGGAATTCTAAGAGGAGCAAGTTCATTGGTGGAAGTATTTCTCCATGCCCCATTGAGTCCTTATACGCCCATTCTCTGGGAGGATAAAAGAAGGGCAGCATTGGGTCTGAGAGAATCGACTCTGGGATAGAGTTGTGACGCCAGGCAGGCTGAAAGGAGACCAGTCTGATCTGAGAAAGGACAAGAGCTGGAGGAGATTCAGAGCTCCCAAGAAACCTGTGCACAGAGAAGATTTTATAGATCTCCTCCCAGAGAAGGATTATAATTGAGCAGACAATCAGTCCCTAACAATTCAAGAACATTACTTATTGGTGCCCAACGTGGGGCAAGGACTTTTGCTTATCCTGACAAGGACTTATTCTGAGCCCTTCAGAAGAGCTAGCCCAGACCTTCACATTTAAGTATTTATTCTGAGCCCTTCAGAGGAGCTAGCCCAGACCTTCGCATTTAAGTACTTATTCTGAGCCCTTCAGAGGAGCTAGACTGGACCATCACAGGACCCGAGTTCAAATCTGGTCTCAGACACTTAACACTTCCTAGCTGTGTGACCCTGGGCAAGTCACTTAACCCCAGCCTCAGCGGGAAAAAAATGCCTCTTTGTATCTAGCTATTGATAGACTAAGTCTCTGTCTTTTAGACATAGATGCTAGCATGGAGCCTCTTAATGCTGTAGCTAGTGCCCTGAAACTCCAAGCTTCAGGCCTGCCATTTGCCCCAGTCAAATAAGACAAAAGCAGACCAAAGAATCTCAAATTAGAATTATAGGTCAGGTTCTGGTAGGAAACTTGGAGGTCATCTGATCCAACCTGCTCATTTGACATTTGATATTCTGAGGCCCAGAAAAGTAAGTGGATCAAAATTACACAGGTAGTAAATAAGAGAGTTGGGATTCCCATCCAATCCCTCTGTATTCTATCATTCGACCTCCTTATATCTATACCAGTTTTGAATTGTGCAGGAGTTTTCTCCATAAATTAATCATTCAGGGTTTATTGATTTGCTTTTATTTTCAAAATAATATAGCAGCACCTGCCTTAGGAGGTCCCTCCTCAGGTTTCTCCTTTGCCCTTACTGGAGAGTTTCAAGCAGATTCTGGAAGCAAATTGTGGAACATAGAATAGTAGACATAATTTAGTCTAACTCCAAGATGGCAGATTCCTTGAGTACTAAGTTGATGTGCTTTCAGAATCAGCATCAAGGTGTCATGGCATGAAGATCTGAATTCTGGCTCTAGGACCTGGATTCAGTTCCTATCTCTGATGCTTCCTCTATGTGTGACTTTGGGCACATTCCCAGTAGTGTCTCCCTTTCCTTGTCTATAGAGTGAAAGGCTGAGAGTAGACTAGATAAACGCTGAAATTCCTTTTAGCCTTAAACCAATCCTATAATCCTCTACAGCACTGTGGAAAACAAACAAGCCTCTGCTTTAGTTTCAATATTAGTATGACAGCTATGTGATATATTGGAGAGCTTGGAGGTATGGAGACCAAATAGAAAGTTAATTTAGCAAGCCAAGTGAGAAGTCATAGGGGCCTGTTATCAGTAGAGGTGTTGATGATACAAGAGGATGATTTCCCTTCCAAATAACCTTTCTCAGGTGCTGGGATGGATTCTGGCTCGATTTCATGTTCTGTTCTTTCTTTTTCACCTGTGGTTTATCTATTGGAAGAGGAGGGATAGATCTCTGAGTCCTTATTTATTTATAATTTGTTTAAAAAATAAAAGAAACTCTTTCTTATGGGAGGCATCTCCAGTGGAAAAGGGACTAGAACAGCCAAACCTGTAGAAATGTGATATGTGGAAATAATTCCTAAGAAAAGAAAAGGTGATGGAGGAGAGAAGAGAAAGAGGATTAGTGTGTATTGAATTGGATCCATTCCCAGTGGGGAGGGACCCAGGATAGCCAATAATTGTGAATTGTGGAAGTAATTATTAGAGGAAAAGAAAAGGCTTTCAGTATCTATTGACCCTTAATAATGTCTATCAAATTACTTTGACAATTATGGGAAATTGTAAACTCTTCTGGGAGCACATATGGAGGAAGCTCAAGATGAGCATGAATATAGACAACTGGCCAAGGAGAAGCATAATGGTCCCTCTCATGAGTCAAGGAGCTACATTTTGCAGGGAAAGACATTATTTTCTAGCAAACCTAAGCCAATGGAAAGTTAGTTTTAGAATCTTCTGCAGGAAAGCAAAACAGTACAGGGTAACAGGGTCAGACAAGATGGGAAGTAACTTCTTATAAGTAAAAGGAGTACCAAGACCTGAAATTGGCACTCAAATAAAATGAATCTTCAAAAAAATGGGGGAATAGGACAGACAACATTTTCCTAGACCAAGATGGACCAAAATGTTGTATCTCAAAAGGACCCAGCACAGGTGACATGAGGAAAACCTTTGCCAAAACCTGAAATTCTCATCTGTCTTATAAAGGACCACAGAAAACAATTCCAGAAGTGTGAGGAAATAGTCCTGACTAAACCAACTCACAGCAAGGAAGCTTAGAAATGATATCAAGAAAAAAGTTAGAAAGGAATTCCAGGAGGTAGTGTTTATCTATCCATATCTGTATCTATAGATATATCAAGTACTTATGACCAGGATTAAATTATAAACATTTTTATAAATTATAAATCTAAATCATTTCAGTTATTAATGCATTATCTTAGATTCTTTCTACCCCTTACCAGCCCTCCTCTCTCCTCATTATGCTTGAAGTTACTACCTAGGAGGCTGGTATATTTCTGAAGCAGGGGACAGATTGAATGGGGATGGTAACACCATGGTAACCTTTATGGCCTTTCCCTTCAGTTGAGTTAGAGAATAGAAAAGCCTTGAAAATTAGGAATACAAAAGCAGTTAAAAATCTTTACATGGGATTGATCAGAGAAATACAAATTAAGACAACTTTGAGAAATCACTGTAATATTCTTTCTAAAATGTAATGTTCTCGGTTGAGGTTTTCTTGGGGTCTCTGGAGGTAGCCTTCGTTTCAGTTCAGTAATCACAATACAAGTAGCCAGGGGTTAAAGTCCAAATCCTTTATTGTTTCCTTCAAAGTCTTGGCCTTTACTTGGGGCTCAGCGCGAGAGTGTGTGTGTGTGTGTGTGTGTGTGTGTGTGTGTGTGTGTGTGTGTGTGTGTGTGTGTGTGTGTGTGAGAGAGAGAGAGAGAGAGAGAGAGAGAGAGAGAGAGAGAGAGAGACAGAGAGACAGAGAGAGAGACAGAGAGAGACAGAGACAGAGAGACAGAGACAGAGACAGAGACAGAGAGACAGAGACAGACAGAAAGAGAGAGAGAGAGAGAGAGAGAGAGAGAGAGAGAGAGAGAGAGAGAGAGAAGAGAGAGAGAGAGAGAGAGAGAGAGAGAGAGAGAGAGAGAGAGAGAGAGAGAGAAACAGAGACTGAGACAGAGAGAATCATGCTACTTTTGATCTAAGATATTAACTATCAAAAGTGTTAGTTGCTTGCATGGATGATGATAATTTATGAGCTAAATGGCTTGGATTTACTTATAGGATCATACCATCATCTTTACTTGAAACTGAATTTTAATTGGATGCCAGATATGCTCTTTTCTTTGTTAAGGAAATTAAGGTACATATTGATAAATTAGCATACAGGAATGGTGAGCCTTTAGCATCCCCCAATATATAATGGAGAAAACAGGCAACTTGAGAGCACTAGAGCCTGACTTTATTCTTGGTCTGTATAATTACTTATTTACATATACATATTGGGTGACTTCAACTGAACATTGGAATTTAGTTTAGAAAAAATTGGTCCTGGGAACTCGTCATGCATATATTCACACATCAAAGGCACAGCAGCCAGCTTCTTCTCTCCTATCCTATTATTTTTAAGATTTTCCAACTAGCTCTAAATGGGATACTCTACAACAACTGTTATTACATTTATAGCCAGAAGATGGAAATGCATTAAAAATCTAATTGCACATAGTATGTGTCAAATATATTTTAAAATATTATTCAAATCAGTCCTCAGTGGAAACAGTAGTTCAAAGTCTAGTTTTTTTTTTTTTTTTTTCGATCTTTGGCCCCCTATCTTAACACTTACTTATTGAATTTGTAATATATTGTAGCAGTATCATTATCATTATCTTATATATTATTTTTCTGTAAAATATTTGGGACTATGATGTGAGATTTTATAACTTATGGGGAGAGAATTAGAAAACAGAGGTAGTAGGGGAAAGAAGATAGAGAGCCGGTCTTAGAACCTTAGTTCAAGTAGACTTTCTGGCATGTGCATATACAATGAGATGAATGAAAAGACTGAAAAGTAGAGTTTTTGGATTATTTCTTTCTTTTTTACTTTGAAATTTTTTATTTTCACATTGAAATCAAGAAAACTAAAGGTTTTCAGTTAACCTAGAACTATTTATTAAGCACCAATTCTTTATTTTTAATTCACATTGCTTTGTGAATCATGTTGGGAGAGAAAAATCAGAATAAAAAGGAGAAATCATGGGATAGAGAAAAAAAAACAGAAAAAAAAAAAAAAGAAGAAGTGAACATAGCATGTGTTGATTTACATTCAATTTCCATAGTTCTTTTTCTGGATTTTCTATCCAAAGCCTACTGGGAATTGCCTTGGAATGACTTAGAAGAACCAAGTCTTTCATAGTTGATCATCACACATTCTGACTGGTATTGTGTACAATGTATTCCCGATTCTGTTTGTTTTATTCAGTATCAGTTCATGTAAATCTTTCCAGGCCTTTAAAATCAGCTTGTTCATCATTTTTATAGAACAGTAATATTCCATTGCCTTCATCTACCACATCTTATTCAGCCATTCCCCAATGGATGTTTCCAGAAAAAGAGCTAAAACATTTGGGCACATATGGGAACTTTTCTCTCCTTTATGATTTCTTTGGGATACAGACCCAGTAGTAGCACTGCTGAGTCAAAGGGTATGCACAGTTTCATAGCCCTTTGGGCATAGTTCCAAATTGGTCTCCAGAATGATTGGATCATTTCAGACATTAGTGTGTTTCTGGATAATTTATAATGAGTTTATTAATTAGACTAGCTGATAATCAATAAATTGATGGTCAGTGGTTTCTCTTGGAAACTAACCAAAGACACCTAATGGAGATACTCAATGCCTTGATATTCTTTTAGAAAAGGGGGTCCCTTGACTGGTGAAAATCAATCTGATTGGTGAATAATTAATGAAGGGATCGATTTTCAAATGAGGGTGTGAACTGAAAGCCTTCAACTCCTTTTGAGAACTGGCTTGATCATGAGATTCAGCCATCGTCAGCAATCTAGACAAAGACCACACAAGTTGATTTTTCTCCTTCAAGAGTTATTTCTCTAAACTCCAGGGGAAAGGTGTACAAACAGGAGCTTAGCTCTTTAGGACTGGAATGCACACAGATTTGATTATGTTTACACTCTAAACAGAAGTAAAGTGCTCTTGTTGGGTGGGGTCCTGCCCAAGATTAAGGAGCACTTTTCTCCAGAATTTGGGCAACCTTATCTATTAGCCTTGCCCTTGAGGATGATTCCCTGAATGAAGAGAAAAAGCTTTAAACCTAATTTAGTAATTGGCCATTAATATAATAGAAAAATAATTTCTTCCAGCTCTAAGTGTGAACCTGAGTTAAATATCTCACCCAATCTCTTGGCTCTGGGAAACTCTTTAAGATGAAACAACTTGCAGAGAAAATACCAACTTGTAATGATAGGAAAAGTTTTCCCCCCTTAACAGTAAACTCATGGGTCCAGGCCTTAGACCCCAAATTCAAACACCTTGTCATGAGTTCACCAAACTTCTATTTAGTTTAGACATTTCAGTTTCTTATCAAAAATAGAAATTTTCATGGTCTCCATTCATAACAAAACTACCACATTGATTTTCTGATGAGATAATTGGCTCCCATTGTGGTTGTAGAATCAATTATATTATCATCATAATTTTTTTTTTTTTTTTTGCTTTAGCTAATGATTCAGTGTTGAGAGGAAATGTCATCATTATCCTTTCTTAAAATAAGATTTCTTTTAAGGATTTAAAGTTCAAATTGTGCTTTTTTGTTTTTTTTTGTTTTAGTGAGGGGCAGGGAGCAGATTGAGAATCAACATCTTTTTAATTTTTTTTTCTGTTTCCATGTATCTTTTAGGGCTATGCCCTGAGGGTAAAATGTCACCAATCTGACTAAAGAAGAATTCAGAACCTCTCTGTTTTGCTTCATTGTGTAGTCTTGACATATATCTCTTCAGCATTATTACTCACTCCCCTGATCAATCTTTCCTTTCTGTGATTGATTTCTTTGGATTAACTGGCCCCGTACATGATTTAATAAACATGGCGATTACCCTTTTATATATAAACAACCAGTTACGGTGGAACCCAGAATCTAGCCCTTTACTGAAGCGAAAAAAGTTCTTTTGGAGGCACTTTTTGGATATGTTCTTAAAATGTATATTCTCTCTGAAGCCTCAGGTGTCCCTTATGTGTGTGTGGGGAATGGGGAAGGGAGGAAAGGGAAGGAGTCATAATACACACATAAACACACACACACACACACACACACACACGTACAATATCATTGTGTGTGCTCATACTGGAGGATGCTACTTCCCTGTGATGTTGCAGGGAAGGAAGCAAAAGGTGAAGCTTCCCAGAATGTGGCCCCGGTGATCATGTATTGCAGGTGCTACATTGGCTCGGTGTCTTCATTGAGGAGAAAAATGCTCTGCATTCAGTTTTATAACACTCCTCAACAGAGAAAACCAGACTGCTGCTGCCTGCTAAGATAATCCCCTCCCCAAAAGCACAGAGTAGAAATCAAGAGCATTCACTTTATATAAATACACACACACACACACACACACACACACACACACATCCACATATAAAGCCATCAGAGATACAGATAAATGAAGCACAACTAGAAATCACAATAAGAAATCACAATAAGAAGCTAACACATAGTAGGCTGGACAGTTCCTCACTCCCCCAACCATTACCACAGGCAGGCCTTCTTTACATCAGCCTCATTCTAATGTCCCTATGAAATGGGGTCCTTCCATCCCCAACCCTAATCAAGAGCAAGAGATGTCTTCTGCTCCAGATAAAATTAATGGTTTTGTATTTACCCCAAGCAAAAATATTTTGTTATGGTTCTGACTTCCATCAGGCCCAGAAATACCAGAAAACAGTATTTTGTGGCCCTGTGGAGTAGCCATTTTGTCAATGTGACTGAAAAACAAGTTATCTCAGCCTCCTGGAAATGGTACTTTGAATTTAGCACGGTCGGTCCTTGCATGGCAGATTGTGAAAAACTAGAGCATAAAAGCACAAAGTATGTTATAGGAACAGAAGTCCATTTAATTTTACTGAAATACAGAGAGTGTAGAGATGAGTAATGTGAGAGAAGCATATTGACATGTTGGGTGGGGGTACTAGCTTTCCTTGATAGAGAAGTTCAAACTTTAAATTGGCAATAGGGTCATCGATGATTTTTTGGGCTAGTACTATATTGAAATAATCAATATGATGATTGAATCATTTCAATCAAAATTTTGTTTAATTTGAGACAAGCCAAATAAAAGGAGAGTTAAATTAACCATTTATTCCACCTTCAGCTGACAAGCTATACAAAAATAAATGAACCAAACAACTGCCACTTTTCTGAAAGTTTCAGTGATTGTCTTTGGTTCAGAAGCTCTAATGTTCAGGTAAATAGCAGTTTACAATCCACAAAGCTGTGCAAATGGCAATAGTTGAATCAACCCATTGGCCAAGATAATCTGCTTCTTGCCTTCTCTCTTTCTCCTTATGTACAATTGATCACTGTTTAGTTAATTCTGTTAATTGCTATCAGATGTGGGAAATACTTTAATTACTAAAGGCATGTTGGCTTTGATTTCATAATTCCTAGCTTATATTTACCGAAAATAAGCTGGAATCCAAAGACTGTTAGCAAGTACTGGAAAATCATTTAATATAAATTGACCAAAGTAAGGAAGATGATGATGAGAACACTTGTCCAGACCAGATCATCTTTGGATTTCCCTGATAAATATTTAATTGGCCCTTAATGGTTTCATTACCTTCTTGAAGTAAAACTCACTTTTGCCTAGACAACTATTGGTAGCTATAGTCTATTGGGGGGGGGGGTTAGGATGTAAAACAGAGACAATAAGAGTTCATATTTATTTTAAGCTTTGAGATTTATAAGTACTTTAGGGAAACTCTGCAGACAAACTATCCAAACATTCATTGTTAGTGTCAGCATTAATCATCAACAAGTTTGGGATTTTTTTCTTAAGTAAAATAATATTTTTATGTTGACCTCAGGATATAAAAACTGATGGGATTTTAAGCCTTTCTGTTCCCTCCTACTCATGTCCTTTCTCACATACATTGATCTAAAACATAACAAATTGAGTCACTTGGGTAGGAACCTTTCTTTTCTTTGGCCTTTTCAATAGTAAAGGTTCAAATTAATTTCTTCTTCTCAGTCACCTTCATAGGAGTATCCAAGGCTGAAGTCCAACCCCCAAAGCAATTTGTCTTCCCCAAGGCCTTGTTGGACAAGAAACAGACATTCTGTTGGTAAACTACATGGACCAACTTTCCTAGTATTTCCTTTGAAAATATACCACACAAACAAGAAAAGATAAACCAATATGTTTTGAAGAGACATGAGACAGTGGAGTCAGTCAATAAATATTTATTACATTATCTGCCAGGCATTTTGGTAAGCTTTGGGGATACAAAAAGAGTCCCTGTCCTACTCTGATGGGGAAGTCAACTTGTAAACAATTATTTAGGAATAAATTATAAACAGGATAAATAGTAATAAAATAAGAGAGTGGAGGCAATAGTAATGAGGGGTCAGAAAGATGTTGTACAAGATGTGATTTTAATTGATACTTAAAGGAATTAAAGAAAGCCAGTAGACCGAATAGGTGTCTGTGATAAGGTTAGAGCTCTGGTATTCTGGGTTCTCAGCACTCTATCCACTGCATCAAGATCTAACCCTATTTTTCTATGATAATATGATTACAGAAGTAATGTGGCATAAGAAATAGAGATGATCTTGGCAGCAAAAAGATATGAATTTAAGTCCAAACTCAGATGCATTGGAACTGCGTGAGCCTGAACAAATCATCGACAATGTCAGTGTCCAGCTAATCTATCTTGACAGAGTTTCCTTGCTAGCAAAATTACAGAAACTTTTGTTGTTGATTATGTTATTTTAAGTTCTTCTGACCTATTGTTTTTATTCAGTTATTTTAGTTCTATCTGACATTTCTTGATTCCATTCAGGAGTTTGTTGGAAAAATTATTAGAGTGGTTGGTCACTCCCTTCTTTTATTTTTATAGATGAGAAAAATGAGGCAAACATGGTTAAAATAACTCGGCGAGGGTCATGCAACTAGTAAATATCTGAGTCCACATTTGAACTTAAGAGGAGTCTGAATTTAGAGATACAGTATTAGATCAGAAAATGGGAAATCATAGCAGAACTTCAGAGAGGAAGGACTCTTTGGCCCTAAAGAATCAGGGAGGATTTCACTGAGAAAGTTAGCTTTGAAAAATGGCTAGGGTTCAGGTCGGTAGATAAGAAGGAATTGGTCATTTTGTCTAATAGAGGCAAAATGACAAAAGCAGAGAGTCAAGAATGAATACAGTGTATAAAGACTGACCTAGTTTGGGTGATGTTGTAGGAAAGTAGGAATAGATACTATTTGCTTGTATATGTGTATGTACAAATACTGTTAAAACAGAACTGGGAACTTAAGCCCTCAACAGATATTTACTGATTCAGTCTTACAGTCTTTGAGAGCGAAGACATTTCAAGGGACCCCATGGATTTTCTATGCCTATAATAGGAACTAATCTTAATGAGCGCTTTAAAGTTTCCAGAACACTTACAGGTGTAAGACAACAGCCTTCTGGGGTAGATGTGACAACGTGTAAGAGTATGCCAGAAAGTGAAGACGTGACTTATACTCTTCCATATTATTATTTTTTATTTTATATTCTTTCATCAAGTCTACTATCCATTCATCTAAACAATGAGTTCCATATCAGGTGATGGCGGATTGGTGGAGTTAGCTATTTTGCAATTCAAATATTGTTCCAACGGACCATGATGATAATCTGTGGCTATTATTGGTGAGTAATTGGTTCAAAGTGAATTCATTTCAAATGAGAATGATTTGACTGTTAAAGAGTTGATTAGGAAAATGATGAAGCCATAAATATTTTTGAGGCAATGACCTTTATGATAAATGCTGCAAAGATGATCAATAAGCCTTTACTAAGCACCTACTGTATATAAGACACTAAGGTGAAGGTCATATAATGTCATTTTATCTAAATATAACTTGATTACTTCTTTATTCATTCTAAAAATTGTCACACAGTTACAAAATATAACCTATATTTTATTAGAACAACAATGAATATTTTCTTTTTTATGATTGTCAAATGTTTTTAGTTACTCTGAAATGTTCATTCTTATTTTAAGTAGATTCTCTTTCAAAAGAGTACCAAGTGTTCAGCAATAACTAAAATGTGTCTTGTACTTACTGCCATGTATCTTTTACCAGTGGCATAAGGGGAAATTAGACTGAGGCTGAAAGAAATTATGCTACAGACATTTTTTCAAAATTGGAAATATGACTCTTTTGTGCCATGGCACTAAAACTATATTTCTTTTGTCAAGTAGTACCCATCTTTATCAAGAATATTTTATTTTTCTTGACAAGCATGCATTAAATTTTATTTTTGTGTAGCTTGGCCCTGTGGAGAGAGTGCTAAATTTGAAGCCAGAAAGACAAGGGTTCAAATCCTGCTTTTGACACCAATTAGATAAATATGGACAAGTTCCATCATCTTTGTGGGCATCCATTTATGTTTTAAAAGGGAGCATATCTTTATATCTCTAGTATCAAGGCCCTTGGGAGATAACGTATGTAAATTTCTTTGCAGAATGACTGTTATTATAATATATAACTTAAAAGGTTTTAAAATGTTTTATCTGTACTGACGATGGTGAAATTGCCATTTAGAATCATAAAATCATAGATTTTTAGAACTAAACAGGACCTTTGAGACTAGACAGTTCATCTCACTTATTTTTAGTAATTCAAAGACAAGAAACAGGAAAATATAGATTTTCCAGATCATATAATTTTCTTAGAGCAGCATTTCAAAACTTCAAGGAAGTCTGAGAAGCATCCCTTGTAATTAGTCAATCACCTTTCTGCCCAAGATGAAACATTATCTATTTCAAACCTTTTATTTGACAGATGAGGAAAATGGTAATCTATGGAATTAAATGATTTGCAAAGAGTCACATAGCTAGTAAATAACTGCAGTATGATTTGAATCCAAGGCTTCTAAATTCCAAGTTCCTGGATTCATTCACCATACCATATTGCATATCTTTCAAAATATATTTATTAACCACAAACTCTGTGCCAGGCACTTTTATAAATATTTCTCTTTTGATTCTCACAACCACCCTAGGAAAGAGGTACTCTTATCAACTACATTTCATAGTTTAGGAAACTGAGATAAACATCAATTACCTGACTTTTCCAGGATTATACAGATAATAAGTGTCTGAAGTCAGATTTAATCTCAGACTTTCCTGACTTTAGATCCAACTATCTATCTATTGAGTTACCTAGCTGAAGTATTACACACCTACTATATACTCAGTATTTCATTAAGTTTGGGGGCATTTCCCAAGTAAGAGAAAGTCAAACTGAAGGAAAAGGAATTTGAAAGGTGAAACCTATATATCACCCTTGGTGTTCTTTGAAATCTAGATGAATAAGCCATTTTTTGTTTGTTTTTGCTACTCTGTTTTTTATTTTTATTTTTTTTGTACTTTAAAGAAAAATTTGAAATAATTTCTCTCCAATTCTTTTTTACTATGTCTTCAAATTAAATTTCAGGATGAAATTATTGTTACTGATGCTTTTATATTTGTCAATATATTTTTTTATCTAGATGTTGAATCAATTTAAATTAATTGTGGAGGGGGGAAAGAGAGAGAGGGAAACAGAGAAGAAGAGGGAGAGGAAAAGGAAAGGGAGAAGGGAGGAAGAAGAGGGAGAGGGAGGAGAAAGCGAGAGAGTGTTCCCAAAACATAAGAGCAAGCAAACATTCAACCTACTGGCCAAACAGAAATATGGTTGCCAAAGGTAATACAAGGTTAGAATACATACTTCTGCAGAGTCTTACAAACAAGGATGATGGATGATTATGAGCAGTATGGTCTCATAAAGCACAGAAAAGCAGTGGAGAGTAAAACCAGTTTTAAAAGGATTGGCAAGATATTCAACAAAGCAAAGTCACCTCAAGGGTATTTGAGAAAGAAAATAAAAGGACTACAAACAGAAGAATACAAAAGTTGTAAAAACTGTTCCAATCAACTGATTTCTTTATTGAGGAAAGTGGTACCACCATATTTAGTCCCAATATCATGGTCCTGACATAGAGGGGAATGTAATTAAAAGATAAAAATGGGTTCATTCAAGGTGAAGGGAATAGAATTGTGAGGGAATCAAGGGGCCAATATACAACATATCTAAAAGTTGGAAAGAAACCAAAGATAAATAGAAAAATTTTACTGCTTGCTTTACTAACACCAAAAGAAAAATCAACCAAGATAATATTAAGAACTTTCATCCTATATGCCTCTTCTCCCAATTAGATAAAATCTTTATGATAGTCATCTGCCCAAGGAATGAGGGTATTAGCAGAAAACAAGTAGGTTTTCACAAGTTGTCTTCAACAATGAACCACATCCTTTCCATCTCTTAGTTAATTGGAAGATTGCCAATAAAGAAAAATTAGATTCTTTCAGGATCTTTCATAGAAAGGGATCAGGGTACCATTTGATTTGAGAGGAAAAAAAAAATCTCCGTAAAGACACTTTTACAAGGTATCTCCCATCCAGGTATCAAGATCATACAGAAATCCTGAATGGAAAAGAAATAATAGAATGTTACTCTTTTTAGTGATAATCCTGATAATAACCTCTGGAAAAGTCTAAAATAAGGAGATGTATCCTTACCAAAAGTATTTTCCACTATCATGGAGGAGATTCAAGGCAAAGTTCAAGTCACAGAGGGATTTCTGGTTTATAATGATGCACTACAAGATGTTTCTGTTGGCAGTTGACATTGGGCTGAATATATAAAACCCTAAGGTATTGCAGAGCCTCCTGGAAGAGATGTGTATTCATTCCAAAGAGTTTGGCTGGTCCATTCATTCATACAGAAAAAAAAAAAAAAACAAGTTAATTAAGACTGTTTATGCCCAGATTAAGCAAGCATCAGATGGACACTCTAAAGGACTTGTCTTACAGTAGAAATATCAGGAACAAATGGGACAGATGTCCCAGAATCAAAAAAGAAGAGAAGAGTGGCTGGATTGCTTTTAGGAAATTGTAAAGTTCCTTTAGTAATCCCAAATATCCTATGAAAGCAAAGCCTCATTTTTGTGATGTTAACAATATAAGGGGAATGGTGCAATATAAGAAGGAGAGTAGATCCCTATGTTTCAGGCACTTATGATTTAAATGAACTTCTAGGTTAAGCAAATGGAGGGCCATTGCAAAGAAGATTGGATTTGGAAATAGAGACTCATGCAGAATCTCCTAGTTGTGAGAAACCCCAGGGATCATCCAGTGTGTTCAGTAATTGAACAAAATTCTTCCCTACAACATCTATATCAAATGATCATCCAGTACTGTGAACTTTCTTGAAAGCAGAGACTGTCTTATGCCTTCATTTGTATTCCCAATGCTTAGCACAGTGCCTGGCACACAAGAGATGCTTAATAAATATTTAACAATTGATTGACTACTTATGAAAAGTTCAGGTGATATATACCTTCTTTATGAGGCAGTTGATTTCCCTTTGGGGCAGCTCTGACTGTCAGGAAGTATATTTTCATGATGCCTAAATTATTCCTTATTTCCATTCAATATTTTAATCATGTTTTGGACCAATTAGAACCAGTAAAATCTCTTGTTCACACAACAGTCTTTCTAACAAGACAGCTATGATGCAAATCTCTTTAGTTCAATTAAACAAGGATCTATTATGTACCTACTATAGACCAAATAACATAAAGTTGTGCATAGAATGTAATATCTGAGAAACTGAAGCAGACAGAGATTGGTTTTTAAACTTTAATGTGGAGAATTTAGGCTAGCTGACCGAATGAGACTTGTCCAAAGCATTCAGCCTGGATAAACTGAGGCAGGGAAGTTACATAGGGTTTTAGCTAACTAGGGTTTGCAAATAAAATACATAACCTGAGTATACAATCTCATAGGAGAAACAAAGGCAATGGGGGGGAGGGCGGGGCGAGGACACTGGGAGGATGGACAAGCCATAATTCCAGGAAAGGATCATAACTTAATCCTGACAGGATAGAAGTCAAGATAAGAAGGTCCAGGACAGGAAACAGTGGGGTGTGGAGAATACTCAAACAGAGGGGGAATTATCCTAGCAAGGATCAAGACAATGCACCTGGAGTTTATGACACAATAGTATGTAAAGATGATCTAAGCTTCAAGTTTTTCCTGGGTTCCTTTATTTTTAAAACTCAATTTCTAGTCCTAATAGCAAGGAAGTGTGGGGGGTAGCTATGATTTTTTAATTCAAGGTTCAACAAATAGCTTTGCAGTTTCATGTGCTTTCACCTTTTTTAAATTGTACTGGTTATGAAAATGCTTAGTTTGTTCTGTGAATTTAAAATAAAATAAAAATTTTAAAAAGAACGTAAAAACAAATAAATACTTTTAAAAAGAAGCTTTGTATACAGACATAGTGATGAAACAGTCCCTGCCTTCAAGCAGTTTACATTCTACTGGGCTCTCTCTATCTTCCTTTCTTCAGATTAAACATTACCATTAACTTCATAGGATCATGGATTCAAAGCCAATGAATCTAGCATACAACTATCATTTCTTAATTTGTCTTTACTCTCTTAAACATCAGATTACTTTTTTTTTTTTTCATAAATTTAGAATTAGGAGAGAGTATAGAAGTCATCTATTGTAAATTTCTTGTTTCGCAGAGGAAGAAAATGACATACAAGAAGCTTAAGTAACCTGCATAGGGTCTGTAGTATGATTTGAATAAAAATCTTCCTCGCTCCAAGTCCAAGCCCTCTTTGACATTATACCATAGTGCCTCTCTTTCAAATTGTATTTAATAAATGCCTACTACATGCCAGATATTGTACTTAATATTTTTCTTGCAAATTTTATCTTAGTTGATCTACCCTAGGAAGTAGATGCTATTATTAACTCCATTTTACAGTTTAGGAAACTGAGGCAGAGAACTCTTAAATAACTTCCCCAGGATTATACAGCCAGTTAGTAATTAAAGATGAATTTAAACTCATGCCTTCCTTATGCCAGATCCAGTACTCTATTCATTGTGCTTTCTATATTGTTGTTTGTCCCTCATTCTCCAAGAGGGCCATGATACCAGGGAGGTATGGATTTGAGTAAGTAAATTGGATTTGAGTAAGAGAAGGCTAGGTAAAGTCACCTGCCTCACTTTCTCCTCTAGAGCCACTTCTATCCAGTGCAAGATATAGATCAGGATGAGTGGAGATGGCTTTGGATCTGGTGAGAGTTTCAGCTTTTTTAAGTCAAAGTCTTGATATGCAACAAAAAACCAAAACAGTTCTTTTCCACAAGGATTTTATATTCTATTGGGATGTTGAATTTAGACAGATACATAAATACTTTTAACTGTCAAAACATTTTAAATATTAGCAAAGAGGCTACATAAACATATTATAAATTATGACCAGATTGGAGTTATATCAGGAATGCAGGATTAAGTAAAGTAGCAGGAAACACTGTAAATGTAATAGCTCATAATAAGAAAAACAACAGAAATCATATAATTATCTCAATAAATGCAGAAAAAGCTTTTGGCAAATTGTAACACTAATTTCTGTTAAAAACACTGAAGAGTATTAACATAAATGGATCTTTCCTTATTATGGTAAATAATATCTATCTAAAACCAAAGCTAGCATTATATGTAATAGAAATAAATTAGAGGTCTTTCCAGTAAAAGGTGGGATAAAGCAAAGGTGTTTATCATTACCACTATTTGATATAGTGCTTTAAATACTAGTTTTGGCAATAATAAAAGAAAGGGTAATTAAAGGAATAAACATAGGCAAAGAAAAAATGAAATATCCTTTACTTGGTGATATGGCAGCTTGTTTACAGAATCCTAGAGAGTCAAATAAAATTAATTGAATTAATTATTAATTTCAGCAAAATTAATCCATATATATCATTATTATTTCTGCATATTACCCCCAAACCCAATTAAATCAATTAATTCTAAATTTACATCTTTGGGGTCTTGGAAATCTCAAGTCAGGGCTTTAGATCTTCAACTGACAATGAGATAGTTGGAAAAGATGATCTCTAAGTTCGCTTCTAGATATGAGATTCTGTGATTGTATAAAAATGAGGTGGTTGAACTAAGTAATTTTAATATTCTGTGATTTTTAAATAATTGTATAACTTTAGGGAATTCAATTAACCCTGAAGTACCATAGAAATAGTGCTAAATTTGGAGTCAGAAGTTGTTCAGTCATTTAGTCAATTGGAGTTTTTTTGAGTTTTCATGACGTGGTGGTTTGTTATTTCTTTCTCTAGCTCATTTTACAGATGATGAAACTGAGGCAAACAGGGTTAAATAACTTGTCAAGGGTCATATGGATAGTAATTGTATGAAGCCAGATTTGAATTCAGGTCTTTCTGATTCCAGAAAGCCTTTTGGGAAGGGAGGGAAGGACTACCAGCTCTAAATATTCAATGTGTTATTTCTATGACTTCAGGAAGTCAGTGAAAATCTCTCAGCTTCCATTTCAACTGTAAGAGCCCTTCCCCTCCAGTTCTATGGTTTTTAAACTATAGGTTTTATGAACTTTTACCAGACTCAGTTCATCTGTAAAATGATGACAAGTATACCTGCCCTGCCAACTTCAAACCATTGTAAGGATCAAAGAATGAAAATGCTTTAAAGTTGGAGATGCTCTGGCTTAGACCAAGTACTTACCCTTCCACCAGAGGGAGAATTTGAAAAGATCCATACTAGCTCTGAAAGAAGCTTAGGGAGAGTTCCTTTCCCTTTCCCACACAGCAAGATTTCCAGTAACCTTCTTTCTACATATGAACTAATTTGTACCTAGAGATCAGGAGAAGGACAGGTGCTTTCAAAACACTAGCATTGGTTGCCATGTTTTTTTTTTTTGTTTTTTTTTTTTTAATATATAGAAATAACAGGATGGCTGACTTACCCTCCTTTTGTCAGAACCTCTACATTTTGCTCTGAAGATTAAAAAAAATTGCCAACCAACACTTTCCTAGGTAGAGTTTTCATAGGCTTCCTTAACCTTCCTTTTCACCTTCAGCCTATTCACGTCAAAATCAAAGTCAAAAATATAGGCAAAGTCTATGTGCTCAGCAATGTCTATTATCCAGTAGACGTTGATAAAGAAGAGGCATGGTACTCTAATTAAAAAAAAAATTCAATTTCAGAATCGCTCTTATTTTTTCTTCTTGGAGGAAGAGACAGAGGAAGATGGTCCAACTATTGGAGCATGACTAGGTCAAATGTTTTTTGAAAAGGAAGGTCAAAGGAGAAATGAAAGCTCTTCATCACCAAGTTGGTTACAGTGCGATGAATTTTTCATGTACAGCACTTCTCAAAAACCTCCTACCAAAAATGGTAGAGAGGTTGTATTTGGTGCTTATATACAATGGAGTCGAACTAAAATAGCAATGAGGGTCACTAAACCGTATATAAGAATTCCTGTGGCCTTTATATTGATTTAGAAAGCCCATTTATACAAACATTTATATTTCTTTTTATTTAACAAATATGTTAATACATTGAAATGAGATTTTTTATCTGGAATGAGCTACACTTGAAAGGCTTGTTTGGCCCCTTTGTTATATTTAATACTTTTTGTCTTATCTCCCTAATCTGTTATAAAATCTGTGAAGTCAGAGACCACACCTAATCTAGACTTCCTATTGCCCCCAGTGCACAAACCGAGAGTCAGAACATAGGAGACACTTAATGTATGGATCCTTAGTAATTTGTTCCACGTTTCTGAATCTTAGTTTCCTTTTTTATAAAATGAAGAATTAGACTAGAATATTTCTAAAGTCCATTCCATTGTCTGTATGAAGAGAAACTTGTAACCTTCTTTTCTATATTAAACTTAATGTGGTTTATGGGTGGTATCAATTGTGCTGATGACTTTTCAGTTAAAAAAAAAAAGATTGAGTCTGATGAGAATAACAGGATTATTTCTGAGCCTTTATTCGATCGAATTATGTTTTTAATAAAATAGAATACATCTATGATGCTACAATCCTGATTCCATTAACCTGACATTCATTCTAGATTATCTGCTTCAGCTCTTTTGCTTTTCTAACTGATAAGCAACTGATTAAAAGTTCAAATATCTCACCTCCAAGTTATGGAGCAAACTATTTCCCAATAGTTTGTCTCATCCTCAAGGAACACCAAATATTAAATTTCATCATACTACTCTAGGACAGGTAAAACATATTGAGTGATTTATTTTTTCCCTGAACAATAAAGGATTAAAATGAATATATATGTATATATTTATAGTATACATACAGAGTTATTTTTTATCCTTAGAATAAACATTTTCCAAAAAATATTATCATTTTTCATGTGTTTTCTTTCCCCCTGATGTATAAAACTTTATGAAATTCTGGCCATCCCATCCCCCCAAAATCCCACTTTAATTATTATACACATTAGCAATTTTTTTCTCTTTTTCTTTCAGCTCTCAGGAGAAGTGATTTTGCAAATTGCCAATGATCCAGTTCTGCCCTTTAATGCTCTGGATATAGCATTAGAAGTTCAAAACAGCCTTAAAGGTAATTTATGAGAATTATAGTAATTTGAACAAATGTAAAAAAAAATGTTTCGTCTAATTTTCAACAACGAATAGTAATATTCTGATGAATGTCATATAGCATTCTTCTACTTTCTTCAGCAATGCAAGAAGTCTCTCCTTCTAGAAGGTGAGCAATATTGGGCAGGGAAAAATTTTAGCTTCCTTATTGATAAGACAGAGGAGCTGTTGAGATATCAGAAGAAACTTTGAATTTGGAAGATTTCCCTGACTATTCATCTTTCTATCAGAGATGTCATTTTATAGTTTGTACACTGGTTCTTTGAATTTTATGTGAATCCTACCCTTCAGTGTCTCTGCCTGCCAGCATCATGACCTTCACTATATCATTCTATAAAGGTAGAGATTAATTTAGATTTTATAGGAGAGAGAGTTATCAAAGATGGAGTAGTATTCTATGGTAGCATCATTCTTCTTCCATTACTGTGAGGATACCCTATGAATTATGTACCAAAGAATAAGGAAATGAAATCACCCAATAACAAATTGGGAGTTAGAAGAATTAGATTTAAATTCTACCTCTGCTATATAACTATCTGTGTGATTCTGGACAAGTCAGCCAACCTCTCTAAACCTCAATTTCTTCATCTGAAAAATGAGAAATGGGATTATATGACTTCTGATATCTCTTCACTTATTTTAGTCTGTATTGATCATCCTATGAGTACCTCTTCATATGTCCTTGAATAACTCTTAATTATTTTTGGACCTCAGTTCCTTCATCTGTAAAATGAAAAGCTTAGATCTGATGGTCATCATAATTCCTTCTAGGTCTAGAGTTGTGATGTATGAGCCTATGATCCTTTACTCTGCCAGGTGATTTCTACACAATCCTACCATTAGAATTTTTCCATAGGAAAAATACTTTCACTTTATAAAAATAATACACATGATATCTACCAGCACATATAGTAAAGGAAGGGTCATTTTATACCTCCTTGTTTCCTAGCAGAGGATATTTTAGTGAGAATTTAGTGGTATTATACAGCAGTCACGAACTTACTCAAACCCAAATAGCTATTTTATTTTGAATATAGGCAATAATCCCAGATGATTTCATTAGCCTAGCAGTATGCATGCACAGTGTTAAATTAAACATAATATTTAGCCGCTTAATATACGCATAAATTGTTTATATTTCTTCTGATTTTATTATGACAGTTGAGCAATAATTAGACTTAAGTTCTTGGCTACAGTCAAAGATAAACAGTCTTTGTGACTGATCCATAAAATGCTGTTTCTCCCGCACTGCAACCAGGGGAAGGATGAGAGTCTCTGAAACCCAATTGCAATTTCAACCATGTAATTTTCACCATTTGACAACTGGCCATTTCATTTATTTATTGCATTGGTTTACATTGGCAGCAGATCATTCCAGTTCTCCTCCATCTTCACAACCATGAAGAAGAAGGATAATTTACCACAGAAAAATTTGTTTCAGTTGATTTATTGGTTATTGCTGGAGAGCTGAATTTGATGGAATGACCTTGGTTTGAATGTTTAGCCAGAACTAAACAGATATATTTAGGGAATTAATATGTATATGCTCATTTACTGGTGTATTTGTTTGTATGGACATATAAATGTCATATATTCTAGTAGATAAGGTTAAAATAAGTGACAAAGTCTATATTTTATTAAAACTATTTCCTAATAACTTTGTTGTTCAGTCATTTCAGTTATGTCTAATTCGGTGACCCCATTTAGGGTTTTCTAGGCAAAGGTTCATTGCCAAATACATTGCATTTCCTTCTGCAGTCAAGTTACAGAGAAGGAAACTGCGGCAAACAAGGTTAAATGACTAACCCAGGGTCACAGAACTAGTAAGTATGTGTAAGACTGGATTTAATATTAATCTTCCAGATTCCAATATTGCTCTAACTGCTGTGCTACCTAGCTGCCCTTTCCTGTCAATAGGAAACGCAACAAGAGAAAGTATAACAGTAAAAGCAAACAAACAAAAAATAAATAAAAAGAAAGATTAAATAAACAAACAAACAAATAAATAAAGGCACCAGGATTGGGTTTAGAAGGTCTGAACACTATTCTTCATTCTACTCACTACCAAATCACTGAAACTCCCTTACCTTGGTTTCCCCATCTGTATAATGAGAGGTTTTGTCTATCTGATTTCTGAAGTCCCTTCCAGCTCCATGACCTTAAGATCCATGAGGGTTCTTCCAGATGTACATGCCCAAAATGATTGGAATTGTCATAGAACTTTATAGTTTCTTATAGAGCTGAGAAGGAACATAGAAAGTCACACAATCCAACTCATTCATCATACAGAAGTAGATGTTGTGGCTTATGTAACTTACCTAAAATCATGTAGATAAGTAGTGTCAGTACCAGGATTGGTCCTCTGACACTTAATACTAAATCTAGAGGATGACAAGTTTATAATAAAAGCTTTACATCCTCATAATGATTTATATACATTATTTCATTGGAACCTGACAACAACCCCAGGAAATAGATAGTAAAAAAAAAATTATTATTCCCATTTTCCTGATGAGGAAATTGAATCTCAGAGAGTTTAAGGGACTTGACAAGGTCACTCAACTAACAAATCATGGATAGAGGACACAAGTTTGCTGGCCATTTTGTTACTACAAGAATATAGTGCATCTTTGCTGGGGAAGCTTCATCCCCTCTGTAACATAGAAATTAACAATTTTATATAATTTATGGTCACATAAATTTGCTTTTATTTAACACCAACCATTTGTCTTTGTCAGCAGAGAAGTTAGTTAACAACATTCTTCAAACAGTAAGTGGCCAAGAAAAATAAAAGTCATTTAGTCTCTGCTCTGACTCTATACACATTTATTTAGCTCAATCCAGACACAGCAGGAAATCATCATTCTGCAATGTGTGGCTTACTGCCGCCTCTGTAGCTCCTCACGAAATGGAAAATGGTTCTTGGCAGCTCTTCCTCCTGTTCTCTGAATAACAGACAATGTTGATTTAATCTCCCTTTTTTCCCCATTAGCTCTGATAATTCATTAGCGTCAATCACTTAATTTTAGAGAAATGAAAATTACTTTGAAGGTGATAATTCCATGCCCTGTTAGGTTTACAGTTTCATATTTTGAAGCTTGTCTCTATTCTAAAGTCACAGCACATTCTGATCTACCCACTTCTGGTTTTGTTTCCTTTCTCATTTCCATAAACTCCTCTTCGTTTTATAAGAAAATGAGATTATAGGTACCTATGAACCAGGAGGCCCTGTGCCAAAAGCAATGAGTTGCCATTTAGCAAAGTTTGATTGAATTGAATTGAAATTCTACTTGCTGGAGCTGTAAGAGATTCTTAGCCACCACCTCCTTAACCCTCACCATTATATAACAGTGGTTTTTTAATCATCTCTAGCCCACTTCCTCAAGATGTTTTGTTTGTTCAGTCATTTTAGTTGTAACTAACTTCATAAGCCCATGTGTAGTTTTAATGGCAAAAATACTGGAGTCGTTCGCCATTACCTTTTCTGGTTCCTTTTACAGATGAAAAAACCGAGGCAAAAAAGGTTTAAGTGACTTACCCAGGTTCACATTCAAGGCTGGCTTGGAACTCAGTCTTCCTGACTCCAGGCTCAGCATTCTGTCCCCTTCATCTCCTAGCTCCCCTCAGATCTTTTAAGGTTGGCAGAACCTCATCTGGTCCAGTATTGTTTCTCTCTTCCTCAGCTTATGAATGAAGCTTCTCAAAAGCTAGACCTTTTGAGGGAAGGATAAACTTGTCCCGTATCACAGAGTAGTCTAGAATTTCCAATTTACTTCAAATGTTTCCTAGAAAATTAGAAATTAAATTGTGCCCCTCTTCTCACAATGTTCTCACTCAGTGTTAGAATCCTAAGGAATCAGGTCTGAATTGAGATTTCTTAGTGTTTGACTATGTGATCCAGTGAATCAGGTTTATTGTCTGGGGACATGTGTTCAATTTTGATGCTACTATTGAAATCCTATGTGACATTTGCCAAATCCTTTCACCTAATCTACTTTGCTCATTCACAAAATAAGAACTTTAATCATATAATCTTGAGATCCAGAAAGAACTATGGGGATGAAAGTCATATTTTCACCTTTTTTTGTTGTTGTTGTTTGGTCCTTTTTTCTTTCTCACTTTCTCCCTTTTGATCTGATTCTTCTTGTGCAGCATGATAAATGTAGAACTATGTTTAAAAGAATTGCATATGTTTAAACTTATTGGGTAACTCCCCCCTCTAGGAGAGGGGGAAGTTGATGGGGGAGGTTTTTCAAGAGTGAATGTTGAGAACTATTTTTGCATGTTTTTTGAAACGAATAAACAAAGGCCCTGTAATAAATACACTTAGGCAAGCAAAACAAATTCCCATAAAGGACATTTCTAAAACTATGCATATAACCACCTGCATATCACCATCAGCTCTCTGACAGGAAATGAGTAGCATCTTCTATTCAGTCCTCTGGAATTATAGTTGATCATTGAGTTGATTATAGATATTAAGGAACTGATCATATATGCCTCCTTTATTTCTGCAAGAAATGTAGATAGGAATAAATTTTAAATTGTTTTTTAGAAGCTCATTTTTATTGCTTTTTGAAGGATGGATTTGAATTTGGGTAAAGATAGTTAGAAAGATCAGATTTTTTAAAGCTTTTATTATAATCCAAATCTAGGATGAAGCTATAAGAGCCTAAAATGAAGTTGGTTGAATGAGTAGAGAAGAGATGTACAGGAGATATTTTGTGAAGATAGAGAAGACAAGATTTGTATGGCAATGGACTGAATATGTGAGCTACTCAGCACATCCTAGCTCTCCTTCCCATCCTCGGGAATGGGGTCTGGAGACTTTAGGAGACTTCCTAGTGGAAGAAACTTCATTTGATCAAATTAGATTCTGGAATTGCCCTGAGGCTGGCTCCAAGTTCTCATTTCAGTTTTTCTGAATATTCCCAATCTTCTATTTAGGAGTTCAATCCTAGAGATTGAGGTCAAGGTCAGTAACATCAAATTGTAAGTAGGTAGGGAAAAGGAAGCTTGGCCAGAGGCCCTAGTCTCTTCTCAAGATGCTGCCTCAGGAGCCCAGCCATCCCCAACTTCTATTCAGCTTTACTCTCACAAGGATTTAGCCTATAATTCAGAGCATTAGAAGCTGCCCTGAACCATGAATCCAGTAATCCAGGTTCTAGTCCATAAACCTCTTGATGAGGGTGAAAGAGAAGAGTGAAAAAGCTGACTTGAAGCTTAACATTAACACCCCCCTCCCCAAGATTTTGGCATCTGGTCCTATCACTTCCTGACAAATGGAGGGAGAAGAAATGCAAGCAATATCAGATTTTATATTCTTAGTCTCAAAGATCATTGCAGATGGTCACTGTAGCCATAAAATTACAAGATGCTTGCTTCTTGGAGTGAAAGCTGTGGCAAATCTGGACAGCATACTAAAAAGCAGAGACAACATTTTGGCCAGCAAAAGTCTCTATAGTCAATGCAATGTTTTTTTCAGTAGCAATGAATAGCTGTGAGAAAGGCTATAAGAAAAATTGAGCCCTACAGAATAGACACTTTCAAATTGTGGTACTGGAGAAAACTTTTGAGAGTCCTTTGGACATCAAGGAGATCAAATTAGGAGGGGGGGGGAGAGGCAATTAGCAAGTAAAATTAATTTTTTGGAAGAATTTAACCAAGAAGAAAAGGAGGAGCTTTTTATTGAATAATAGGATGACTTTTTATTGAAGTTTTTTTTTTTTTTTAATCAATAGAAATCTATATATTTTTCTTTGTATCCCCATTGTTACCATATTGAAGAAAAAAATTAACTCTTTGTATCAAATATGCATAGTTAAACAAAAACATGTGACATCAGCCTCCATATTTAAAAAAAAACATATTTTTCTAAATCTTAAGTCTATCATCTCTCTATAAGTAGGTGAATAGCATTCTTTATCACAGGTACTCTGGAATCATGGATGTCATTCTTTTTACAGTTTTCAGAATTGTTTGTTTTTGTAGTGTTTTTTATTATTGTATGAAATTTTCTCATTCTGCAAATTTCTTTATCATTTCATACAAGTCTTCAAATTTTTTCATTTTTAAAATTTTACTTTCAATTCACAAAACAAAAGAAGCACTTCCATAACATAGTACAATAAAAAAAAAATGGTTGCACATGAAACCACAAATCGACAATGTGAAACTTGTTTTTCCCTCCAAATGGATGACAAAGTTATATTGTTATTAATGTAATGTTAAATTTTATCATATTGATGTTGTCATATTGTTCTTCAGTTTCTGTTCCCTTTAGTCTGCATCTATTTATAAATGGGTTTCCATGTTTCTTAGAAATGAAGAAGTGACAATTTTCTATATCTCAGTAGTATTCCATCACATTCATATACCACAATTTGTTTGGCAGTCCTTCATCTGATGAACATCCCTTTAGTTTTCAGTTTTTGCCATCCCAAAAAAAATACATGTGTGTGTGTTTTGAGGAGAGAGAGGGAAGGGGGGAGAGAGAGAAACCATTTCCTCTTTTTTTATTTCTGTATTGTTTGATGGAGAGACTGGGTGTGTTTTCAAAGAATGAGCCAATAAATAAGAAAAGTTTGAACATTAGAGGAAAACTGGGGATGATAATGAGATTATGCTAGAGAAGATAGAAGAGAGGAAGGCAGGTGTAAAGAAGTTTTTCTTAACAAAATATAGGGTCCCTCTTTATCAGATCTAGAAAAAAAGGACAAAATAGTAAAGGATAATGTCAGAGGTATGTGAGATAAAGAGAGGAGGAGAAGAGAGAATTCATGTCCACCAACTCATGTTCCAGACATCACTGTCAAGAAGACATGTCAACCTATGAATTTGATTTCTACCACTTTGTGATATATCAAGACTATTTTTGGGGCGCTCTGAAAGTCTTTCTGGGTAACTATTTTAGCTCCAAGGATCGAAAGTCTTTTGGTTGAACAGGCCTTTAAATACTATCCATGGATCTATGCCATGTTAAACCACATTTTTTTGAATAATAAGGATCAAGAGATTTTGCAATCCTGTCTCTTTTCTCTACCTGCATTTATTGTTTATTTACCATCTTAAATGCCTCACTGAGATGATTCATTATGATTCACACCTAAAAGAACAGCAGAAGGAAGAGAAAATGCAGGATAATAAAGAGCCCTTGTTTCCCTTAACTCTACCAACACTGGCGATTTCTTTTTTTCTGTCAAGTGGTGCCGTGAAGCATTTTTAAGATGATATTAAGTAACATCCTTTCCCCACCTTCTTTCAAATCACCTGCTGGGTGACTTTTAACTACCCTATTTGGGAAGAATATAAATCACACGTTCTCTTGTCAGTATGAATCATTGAAGCCGAAGCAGTGGTTATGCGATTGTTAGCGCCTTTAAAACTGTGATAAGCTCATTTCTAGATGAATAGGCTCCGTGAAATATTATTCAGGAGTGAGCCTATTTTTTGATATAAAAAAGAAATCCTCCCCCCCAAAAAAACACATCTAGTTTAAAGTATGACCAGTATATTCACTCTTGATTTAAAATGAAATTGAGTGGGGCTCAAAAAAAAGACTTCAAAAAAAGAAACCAAAAGCCACCAAAGTTGGAAGAGAAAGGAACTGCTTAATCCATTTAAATCCATAAAGCATTTATTAAGAGCCTACTAAATGCAAGATTCTATGCTAAATGCTAACAAAAAGGAACACTATCCCAACCACCCTCTCTATTCCATTAGATGGAACACCGGTGTTTTGGCAGACATAAAGCAAAACAAAGTTATTTGTGAGACAAGATCCCTAACAACTGAAGGAATTAGGATAAGACTCCTGTAGAAGGCAGAATGTGAGCAGAGTCTTGAAGGGAAGGAAGCTAGATGATTGTTGGTTTTCTTGTTGTTGTTGATGGTGATGATGATGGTGATGGTGATAGTAAAGAGGATGATGGTGATGATGGTGATGATGATGATTATAATGGTGATGATTATGATGATAACAAAACTATCATTAGTATTATTATACTTTAAGATTTGCAACATAATTCACAAATGCTCTCATTTGATCCTCATGACAACCCTGTGAAGTGGGTACTATTATTATTCCCATATTATGGATGAGAAACCTGAGATTGAGAGATGTAATGTTCTCTCTAAAATGTAATGTTCTCTGTTGAGGTTTTCTTGGGGTCTCTGGGAGCAGCCTTCATTTCAGTTCAGTAATCACCACAAGTACAGCCAGGGATTAAAGTCCAAATCCTTTATTGTCTCCATCAAAGTCTTATCTCCTTCACTTGGGACTCAGCTGGTTTTCTTAGAGGCCTATCTCTCTCTCCTTGGTTCCCAGAGCTTGAGCTCCCACCTCTTTCTCTGCCCTCTGAATCTCTCCAAATCCAAAAGTTTGTGCTTCAGCCTCCAGCCACCACAAAGGTGGATGATGGAATCAATCTGTCTCAGCCCCCAAGAACTTCTAGTGCACTTGTCTTTCTGGCCCCAAGAGCTTCTAGCTTATATGCCCTACACTGAGTACAAACCATTCATTATATCACTAGGAAACCATTATTTGTTGTAGGATTAAATCAATGCTAAACTAGATTTAACCATTTTCTCCTCAATTCCACTTAGTACTTTCTTTCAAATTCTGGCTCATAATCTACTTGTAGGATTAAGTCAATCATACTGAGCCATGCTAAATTAGATAACTATCATCTCTATCCATTCCACTGATTTAGCACCTTGTAAGAATCCTTTATTTCAAATTCAGAGTTCTGGCCTGTAACTGAGAGAAGTTAAGTGATTTGCCCAGCAATTGGTCATCCAGCCTTTTCTTGAAGCCTGTCAATAAAGTATTCACAACACAGGAACTGCTGGCATTCTCTCTAATGGGCTTTTTAGGTTTTGCTTTTTCAGATGACAAAGTCAAGGAGCAAAGATAACCATGTCACATGGTGTCAGAACAAGAATTTTAACTCCAGTCTTTGGATTGTAAACCCAGAGATCTTTCTGTGCTATGCTAAGAATGATCAGAATCTGCATATGTACTGTCAAAAAAATGTCAAAAAAAATGTTATAATTATAAAATAAAATAAAAATTAAAAAAAAAAAGAATGATCAGAATCTTCTACTATCTAGAGGACTCAAAAAGAATCATTGACTGTGCCCCCAAAGATTTTTTTAGGGAACAAATGGCTACAATAATTTTAACCCAGCACAACTTTCTGAAGATCCCTATCTAGACCACTTTTTTCAAAAATCTAAATGGTCCAGTTTCCTGGGATTCAACGTAGTCAAGGACAAGCACATTGAGCCCTTTTATGTCTTCTTTCCTTCCTTTTCTCTAATTCTCAATTCTAGTGTTCCTGATCTAGTATATAGCATCTACTTTGGATTCTTTGTTCTAGTTTTTCAATAATTTCCCTAGAAATTGGTTGTAGGAATGGCACTAGAAAGAAAGCAGGTAGGACACAATTTTCCTGAGCCTGAATTTCTTTACCTATAAAATATTCATAATATTTGCTCTATCTACTTTGGGCATAGAACATTAAAAATATTATCAGACTTGGTTGATGTGTTGGTTAATCCTGTTTAACTCTTTCTTACTTTCTCTCTCTCCTTTATTCCTCATGCTGCTGCTGCTCCTCCTCCTCCTCCTTGTCCTTGTCCTTCTTCTTCTTTTCTCTCTCTCTTTCTCTTTTCTTCCCTCCTCTCTCTTTCTTCCTTTTCCTCTCTCCTCTCTCTCTCTCTCTCTCTCCCCCTCTCCCTCTCCCCCTCTCCCTCTCCCCCTCTCCCTCTCCCCCTCTCCCTCTTCCTCTCCCTCTCTCCCTCTCCCTCTCCCTCTCTCCCTCTCCCTCTCCCTCTCCCTCTCCCTCTCCCTCTTCCTCTCTCACTCTCTCTCCCTCTCCTTCTCTCCTTTTCTCCTTCTCTCCTTTCCTCTCAATCTATAATACTATTATCATTCATTCTAGCAAAGGAGATAAGAAGAGAGAATGACATTCAATAAATATTTATTGGTGGTGATGATAGATGCTCAGTAAACACCTGGTGAAAGAACGCCTTTATTTGGCATTCTCCTCTGAAATAAAAACAAAGTAGATGATTGCTCACTTAAAAGAAGATGCATCTAACTAACTGCCTCCTGAAATATGTCAGGATAAGTCAGGTTGGCATTTTCAATTAATTTTTATGCTGTCAATGTCGATTTTCAGTGTTTATGATAAATTGATATCTCTCACCATTCAAACACCATGTTTATCTTTTCCTTGAGAGCTCACATTTAAAGAGATAATTTTCAAATTTGGCTTGCTAAATTTTTTCTCCCTCTTTTAAATTTTTCCTCATTTAATAGAGGTATAGTTCATATTTGGTTGGGGAAGGAGAGGAGCAACTACATTGATATTCTAAACATACAAAAATAAAATCTGAACTCTTATTGTAATGCCAGAGAAACTGAGGCAAGACAAAGATTAGTTTTTTTCTTTTTGTTCTTTTTTTTTTTTTTTTTTTTTTTTAATCTTTTTAATGTGGAGAGTTTAGGCTAGCCGGTGCAATGGAACTCATGTTCAAAAATCATTGGACCCTGAGTGACTGAAGCAGAATCCTTTTATTTATTTATTTTTTTAGCTAAATAGAATATATATATATATCTTGAGTATATAAAAAAGGCAGATAAGGGGGACACACTGTGTGTGTGGATAAGCCATAATTCTAGGAGAGGACTTTAACTTAGTCCTAACAGGATAAGGGTCAAGATAAGAAGTTGAGGGTGGAGGACATCAAGGTGAGGGACAATACTCAAAAGGAAGGAGGATTATTCCAACAAGGATTGAAATAAGGCACCTGGAGTTTTATGATTCAATAGTATTTCAAGGCTTCTTTTCTGACTCAATTCTCCCAGTACTAATTACATATTTCTGTTAAACTCCTTTAATTGATGTGTTTTGTTTTACCTTACCTCATCCCCAAATATACTTCTCCCCCATCCACTACCAATCCCCCATGGTAAAGACTAAAAAAGAAATAAAGAGAGCAAAGTCTGTACAGTTAGACCTCATCATTAACCAAATGTAATAGTGCATGTGCTGTTCAACACCCAAAGGCAACCATCTCTTTGGAAGAGGAGAAGCGCTTTTTCTATCTCATTATCTGAGGCAGAGAAAACAGATTTGATATGTTAGATAGAGGTTATAGAGATGGGATGGGCAGCTTTGGCTTGGAGTCCAGAGGTTTAAGATAAATTTAGCAACATGCTAAGAGTCAAGATGAAAAAAAAAAACAAAAAAGCAAGAACTGGATAGCTGAGGGGTCCAGAAGACTTATTTTCAATTATACCCAGTGAGCATTTATTAAATGCCTACTATGTTCAAAGAAATGCGTTAGTCATTGAGGATACAAAGTGTAAAACATCAAGGAGTTTACATTCTGTTGAGAGAACATATCTAGAGAAATAGCTACAACTTGATTTTGGGAAGAATGGGGGTGTGCACAGTGGAAAAGGGAATAAGTATGCAGGAAGGTTTTAATTAAGGAGGAATACTTGAGGAGAAACGTGGAAAAAACTAGTATCTAAGGGGCAGAAATGAGTCAGGAGAATAACCTAAGCAACCAATCATAATGATTTTATATATATTTTACTATGTATCGAACACTGCTCTAAGCTCTATGGAAATGCACAAAGGGAGAACATGAAAACGGATAATTAAGTACAAAACAACTTTTTTTTTTTTTCTTAATTGAAGAAAAGACACTAAAGACTGGGGGAATCCCAAAAAATGCCTAATGTTGGAGATGACATTTGAACTGAATTTTTATTTTTTTAATTTATGTAATAAATAAGTGTTCCCATAACATAGTTTTAAAAAGTTGATTCCACATGAAACTGCAAAGTTATGTACAGCTATTCCTTTTAAAAATACAAAATTAACATATAAATTCATTTTATAAGCTGAATTATTTTTAATGAATTAGGAATTTAATGAATTAAGGGGGAGATGATCCTTACCTGGAGGCAGTAATCATGAAAATTCAGAAGGGAATAGGAAACTGGCTAAAGGACACAGCCAAGGTCATACATTTGCCTTCACTGACTTGAGGCTAGCAACTATACCTGCTGTCTCCCAGCTCTTCTCTCTGAGATTTTCTCTCTAGTTCCCAGTATATCATCTTTATTCCTGCTTTATATCACTACCTGGCTTGATCTTCTGATGGTATGCTTTGCTAGGGGAAACTACATTAAAACTCTTCCAATATGGTAGTGTTTTTCAAAAGATCTTGATTTTGCTAATTTCCCATACTAAAAAATGTTGTTTTCCCAGTACTTGAAAAAAAAAAAATCCCTGGGCTATGTGAGAAAAACTTCTTTGTGAATTTTTCCTAGAAGTGTTTGCACAGTATTCAAACACTTTAGCATAATTGAATGGCAGTCCCAAATCCGTTTCAAGAAAGCAGGGTGTGTAAGCTCATTATTGTGTACCAGACACATTGTTTTTTTTTTTTTTTTTTTATTTCCATGAAATTTCTGCACTGCTCATGACATTGTGGCTCCGAGGACTAATAAGGAATAAGAAATCATGCTTCGTAGTTTGCAAAAAAAAAAAAAAAAAAAATTCATAGGCCTCCCAAATAGAAGAATGACACCTTGAGCATGAGTTGCTGCCAAAAGAATTTGCATGACTGGAAGAGAAAATCCAGAATTGATCTGAAGAGTTTGGGCTTAGAGAGGAAGACTGCAATGGATTTGTAGACTTTGTGTTTCAATATAATTTCAGAGTCAGCATGTAAATAAGCATCCTGCCCTGAGGTTTGTTTTTTCAAATCCACATCCAGTGGGAGCTCCCAAAGCCAATTCTTCCCTTGCACTCCATTAGTTTCTCATCTTTCCATCCTCTGTTGGACTCCCTTGGATGTCTTGTCTAAGAGGCTATTGAGTGTAACATACAGGTTTTGTTCTTTGAGGAATGTCGGCATTATCCCTCTGAAACACCTATTTATCTTTCACCAGGTGACCATGCCCACATGTCCCAGCTGCTGGAGATGGCTTCCCGCCTGAGGGACAGTGCAGAATTGTTCCAGTCAGATGAGATGCGCCCTGCTAATGATCCCAAGGAGAGAGACCCTATTCGAGTCAGGATGCTGAATGATATTCTCCAAAACCTGGAGAAGAATTTCTTAGTACAGCAGGTGCCTCCAGGTTTTTACCGGTAAGATATCTACTCTAAACTCCATTTACTTTTCCCTACTGGGTTGAATTGTTTCTTGTTTTTAGAACTAATACACTGCACCAATGCCTTCACTTGACATCTGACTCTGGAAAGCAAAGCAATTGTCTGTCATAACTACTCAAAGCTCAGGGTTTTTACATCTGTAAAAAGAAGAGTGTGGATTCGGTGATCTCTAAATTCCCATATAATTCTGAAATTCTATCCTATTTCTGATACTACCTAAATGACCTTAAGCAAATTATTCTGCCTACTGTGATGTTTAAAAAGTTCAAGAGAAACAGTTTCAGGGTAATTAGTCATTTTTAAAATAATGTTAATTTTATTAATAAAAGAGATTAATGACACTCTTGAATGGCAAAGACCCCTCATGATGGAGGGCTCACGGTTTATATGTCCTAATATGTGGGACAGCTATGACCCAAATCCAAATTAAAATCAGAGATTCTCAAGGTAAAAAAAAAAAAGGAGAAAGGATTTATTATGCTCTCTCAAGAAAGGGCAACTCCCAACAGACAAGGTGTCAGTCAGTAAAGAGCAAAGTACAAAATACAAAACACAAAATTATACAGACCCTAACGGGAAGTCCCCACATTCCCCCAACCTTTGCTCCCATTGTCTGGGGTGTCCAGGCTTATCCCCTCTATTTATCCCTAAAACAAAAAAATACTAGTAAATAGCAAACTCTTTGCCCATTAAGTACTTAAATGCAAATTAAGAGGTGGGGGAGGGGACTGGAGGGAAATATTTGTTTATTTAAGATAATCAAACACTTGCAGCAATTAGCTATTGCTCAACTGGTTATTGCAGAGTCTCAAGTCACAATAGGGCGTAGATCAAGGCCCCTTTTCCATGAGAGGTCTTCACTCAGTTTATCCCATTCACTGAGAAGAATGGGTGTTCCTGAGGATGGCAATCAATTTTGATTGGTTAGCAATTAATAAGAACATGAATACTACAGTGAGAAATGGGCTTATTCCAAAGAGGGACCAAGAGACTTACATCATCATGTCACTCTTGGACAAAGGGACTATTTATATACTCAGACCACACTTAGTCTTGGGCAGGCTAAACAAAGGATCTACCTCCACCCAACTTGTTTGAGAGGAACACAATGAGCAAGAATTTACCTTAGATTAGATGATCCAGACAGAATAAATTTTGGGCGGAGGTCAGTAATGTCCTTTAAAGGCTGAACTGGAAATAATGGAATAAGACAGGGAAAATGTCAAGATTGCCCCATAATTGGTAATTAATAACACTTTTTTTAATCCTTTGGCTTTAGTTCCTTTATCTTTAAGGTGGTTTTGCATGTCCCTATTCCTCTGTATATTTTCTGTGTGTTTCTGTGTATTTTCTTATTGGTGATTGATAGTAATAACTTTTGCTTAATGACATTCTTGTTAAAGAAAAGAGAAAACTTTATAAAATTAACAAAAAGAGCACACATGGAAAGAGGAATTTTTTTTAAAGCTTTTTTATTTTCAAAACATATGCATGGATATTTTTTCAACATTGACCCTTGCATTGCCTTGTGTTTCAGACTCTCCCCTCCTTCCCTCCACCCCCTACTGTAGATGGCAAGCAATCCAATATATGTTATACATATTAAAATATATGTTAAATCCAATATGTATAAATATATTTATATAATTCTCTTGCTGCATAAGAAAAATCAAATCAAAAAGGAAAGAAAATGAGTAAGAAAACAAAATGCAAGTACACAACAACAAAAAGAGTAAGAATGTTATGTTGTGGTCCACATTCAGTTCTCACAGTCTTCTTAATGAGGGAAAGGAAAGGGGGAACCCCAGCACATAGATAGCAAGATAATCCCATGAGGTGCAGGGTCCCCTGTAAATGAATTTACAGGCCCAAAAACCTAGATTGATAAGTAAAAGGTTTATTGTAGAAAGATGCCAGGGCCAGAGGTGGCCGCTGGGCGGGCAGGAACCCTTACATGGCTGGAAGGATACCATGTGTTGGGGGAAGGGCTCCTGCAAAGAGAGTGCTTCGGCACGTTACCTAGAAGATGATGGGTGGTACCCCCCAAGTTCTTGGTGGGCTTTTCAGTTAGCTCAGATCAGGTGAGGGCTAGGGGAAGCTGAACTGATAGTGGGGCTGGGCCCGGATATTCAAAGGGTGCCTTTAACCAGGATTTGTGAATCAAGGTCAGCCATGGGTTGGGCAATTAGAAAGGAATTTTAAAGGGACCTCAACCCCCATCACTCTGGGTGTAGATGGCTTGAGAGAGGAATCTTATTACACAGAAAGTTATGATGAATTCCTGACTTGATGGAGTCTTAATATTTTTATACTTATTTCAGCTTGCAATCTTGCATTTGATTTCTGGGTAATAGAAGTATGGTACTCTCATAATTGTAGGATCTGGTCCATGTGGGCTTTCCTTCCTGTAATACGGTTGCCTTATCTGGAAAATGGGGGAAATATTACACAAAATTGTGATATCAAATGAGATGAAATATGAACTGTTTTGCAAATACTAAAGTTCTGTTTAGATGTTAGCTCTCATCATCATCATTGCTATTATTAATTATCATCCATGGGGGTCTATTTTGTGCTTTTTTCATGCTTGTTCTCCAGTATGTTTATCCTGGGATCACATAACATTTGGGGATAGAGATGAGGGTGTTGCTATTTTTGCCCCAACATTATACAGTTACCAAACCATGAAATATTTTTGTGCAGTTTTTTAAAATGCTGGTTCCCTTCCTTTCCCTCATTCCCTTGAAGATGATAAATTAATTTGTGTAGCCACCTACCTTCTGTGCTTATTCCTTTTGTTCATATCCCATATGTCATGAGAAGCCTATATTATAGTTAAGTAGGTACAGAGCTGGGCTTGGAATCATCAAAAGATAGTTTCAAATTCCACTCCTAATAATGGATCCATTTGCAACATTTTGTTTTGTTTTATTACATTTTGTTTCCTTGAACTCAAATAAATTATTAAAGATGAAAAGCTATATACAGATTTCATCTGTGTTACTGAAAAGACCTTAGGAAACATAGAGTCATAGATTTAGTTCTAGAATAGATCCTCTAGGTATGGAAGTTTAGATTAAAGAGTTTAAGTGACTTGACCAAGTATATACAAGGCAGAGTCTAGATTTAAACCCCATTTGAATCCATTTTATACTGCCAACACCATAGCTATAAAATCATGGATTATTGGCATATTTCATATCTGTGCACCCAGATTCAGTGAATTTAGTTTTAAATACAACTAACCTTTATGCCAGAAATTAGTAAATGCTGATTTTAGAATCTCGATCCTATTCTTGAAAGATATAACAGATGGCACAACTGCATATAGTTGATAGATTCTATATTCTCAATTGTAAAATTCATCCTTGAAAGTACAAAACAGGAAATTTTTTTAATGTTCTATCATTTTTTCCTCCTTTAAACCGAGGAAATAAAAGATGTTAATAGAAAGGAAAAATGTCCAGTATGGTGAATTAGCAATGTGCCAAGAAAATTATAAAAGAATGAGATTACTCATTAATAGATTGTACATGGAAAAAAAAGTGATATAATTATGAAAAGAAATCATGGAAAAGGAATTGTAATAGGCAGTAGTTAATTACATTTTTCATACTAAGCAGAAAACTCTGTAGATGATGTTCACCCAAGAAGTACTTACTCTTCAGTGTGATGGGATAATGAGAACTCTCATCAAACAGGAGGTCAAAAGGGATTTACCTCATAAAAATATTGTTGATAAAAGCTGACTGTGTAAAGCCAAATATCGCATTTTTAAATTGGCTTATGTCCTTATATTTACTGCCTATTACAGAAGTGTCAGGGAACACTAAAACATATTAGTTTGGGAATATTTTTATTCATTTCAATGAATAACAGAATATTTCAAAGCTTTGAGCCCCCAGCAGTGTAGCTAATACCAACAGTCATCTATATAAAATATGTTAGATATTAAGAATATTTTTAAAAGTATACTCTAGAGTCCTTATCCTCAATCATCTTAGGATCCTGTTATAGAAATGGAAAAAAGATATGTCAAGGCAAATAATACAATGCAGTAAGGTCTAAAAGCTAATGGATGATATAGAAAGCATGTCTTATAAGTGTCAGAAAAACAAAAAATTACTATGGGTTGGAATAGTCAAGGACGACTTTCTTGAGAAGGTATTAATTCAGATGAGTTTTGAAGGAAAGATAGGAAATGATATGGGGAAGCTATTAGAGAACAAATAACTAATCTAATAAAGATTAAAGTAGAAGTCTATTCATATTCTTTTCCAGAAAACAATAGTATTAATAGTTTGACTGAAAGGTGGATTAATAAAAAGAAATAATTGTGGGATTAGAGCCAAATTGTGGAGGATCTTGAATGTACTATCAAGGTATTTGGAATTTATTCTTTGTACAAGAAAAAAAATCATCATTTTTGAGACTTTTTGTGGGGGAAGAAGATAGTAAGGCATATAAACGGACATTTAGGTAACTAGTAATATAATAAAAATTGTTTAATATCACAGATTTAGAATTCAAAAGAATCTTAGAACTTACATAGTTGAGCCTCCTCATTTTTCATATGAGGAAGCTGATAATACACAAGTTGTTAATTGTTTACATTCCCATCAATAGTAAATGATGATTCCAGGGATTTGAATCTAGGCCCTCTGATTCCAATTCTGAATCTCTCTCTTTCTACTATGCCAAGATAAGGGGAAAACTGTTATTTGCAAAATAATTTGGATGATGAATGATAAAGGAAATGAAAAGGAAGCAAAAGTTTCAGTAACAAGAAAAAGGAACAACTGGCAAGTTATATTAACTGACTGAAATATGAGCTTATGATTTAATTATCTTTTCAAGACAGAGAAAAGACAGCAATGACTGGGCTGTCCTCAAGATCCCTCTGAACCTATTTAAATAATGCCATAATACAATTTCTGAAGTAGCAGAACTTACAGAAGAATAGGGTAAAATTGTTTTCTAACCAAAGACAACTTAGAAGATCAGTTGTAAAAGTCTTCCATTGCATAGTGAGAGTAGAGCATAACCCAGCCCCAGCAAACCAGAAGTAGACTGTGGAATCTATTGAATCTGTAGTGGCAGCAGCTACTTCTGGAGCTCCCAGCCTACAGGTGGTTAAGGGAGGGGATCAAAAAACTAATCAGAAAGAGATCAAAGGGTCTATTTGCTGGCACTAGGGATATGACTTTGTTAATTTGCACATGCTCAGATCTGAGTCACAGTTCTGGATGGTAATCCCAGGGTGAAGAGAAGCACTAGCACACCAGAATTTGTGAAGACATAGTGAAGTGGGGAACCTTACTCATAGTTCCAGTGAAGAAAAAAAGTGTTTATGATCACTGAGAGAGCAGAACATAGTCCAAAAGAGTAGTAAAACATCCCTTCCTAGATCATAAAACTTAGAAAAAATTTAAAAATTACAGGTTTCTAGAAGGATCTTTAAAACAGCTGCTCAAAATCCCTGAAATTTGAAACAGTACTTCCATGCTGGAAGCAGAGCCCCACTTTAAGAATGAGTTAAAAGTCAAGAAATAGATTGGGAAAATGAGCAAACAACAGAAAAATGTTATGACCATAGAAAGCTACTATGGTGACAAGAACAAAACACACTCAGAAGAACATCACAAAGTCACACCTTCTACATCCAATGCCTCAAAGAAAAAAATATGAATTGGTTTCAGGCCATGGAAGGACTCAAAATAGGAAAATTGATACAAAAGCTTACTGAAGAAAATAATTCCTTAAAAATTAGAATTGAGGAAATGGAAGGTAATGACTTTATGAGAAATACCAAAAAAGATAAAACAAAAAAGAATTTAAAAAATCAAAGACATGTTTACTATCTCAGTGGAAAAATAACTGACCTGAAAAATCAATCCAGGTGAGGAAATTTAAAATTGATTGGATCATCTGAACGCTATGAAAGAGAGAGAGCCAAAACATCGTTTTTTCAAGCAATTGCCAAGGAAAACTGCTCTGATATTCTAGAACTAGAGGATAAAATATAAATTGAAAAAATCCACTAACTAACTCTTGAACAGGCAGAAAGAAACAAATCAAGTATTATGGAGCCACAGTCAGAATAACACAAGATTTGGCAGCTTCTACATAATAGGACTGGAGGACTTGGAATATGATATTTCAGAGGGCAAAGAAGTTGAGATTACAACCAAGAATCATCTACCCAGCAAAGCCAAGGGGAAAAATGGATTTTGAATGGAATAAAGGACTTTCAAGCATTCTTGATGAAAAGACCAGAGCTGAATAGAACATTTGACTATCAAATACAAGACTTAAACAAGAATCATGAAAAAGTAAAGAGGAAAGAGAAATCATAAGAGAGTTAACAGGTTAAACTGTAATTATTTCTACATGGGAAGATAATATTTATGAACTTTCTCATACCTATGTATGAGTTGAATGTAAAGAGATGATATCTTAAAAAGATTAAATTAAGTATGACAGAGAAATGCACTAAGAGAAAGGGAAAAGGAAAGGAAGAATAAGATAAATTATCTCACATGAAAGAAATAAGGAATAGCTTTTACAATGGAGGAGAAGATGGGTCAGGTGAGAGGGAATGAGTAAACCTTGCTCTCATCAGAATTGGTTAAAAAAAATAACACATCTGCTTGAGTGTAAAAATCTATTTTATCCTATAGAAAAGTAGAAAGGGAAGATAATAAAAGGGGAAAGATGGGAGAGGATAGTCAGAAGCAAAACAGGTTTGAGAAGGTACAGGGTAAAAGGAGAGAGAGAGAATAGAATAAACATAGAATGAACATAGGATGGACCAAAATACTATGGAAAAAATGGAAGCAAGATTTTCTGACAAAGTCCTCATTTCTCAAACATATAGAGAACTGAGTCAAATTTATAAAAATAAGTGCCATTTACCAATTGATAAAGGGGAAATACTATGAAAAAAATGTAAGCAAGCTTTTCTGATAAAGCCCTCATTTCTTAAACATAGAGAAATGAGTCACAGGAGAGCCATTCCCCAATTGATAAATGATCAAAAATATGAAGTTTTCAGATGAAATCATCAAAGCCGTATTAAAAATATTCTAACTCATTATTGATTGAAGAAATGCAAATTTAAAAATTCTGAGGGACCACCTCATAGTTTTAGACTGTCTAATGGGACAGAAAAGGAAAATGAAAAATGTAGGAGAGAATATGAAGGGAAATGAGACATTAATGCACTATTGGTAAAGTTGTGACTTAATTCAACCATTCTAAAGAACAATTTGGAACAATGCCCAAAGAACTATATATATATATATATATATGTATGTATATATATATATATATGTATATATATATACATAAACACATGCATATCCTTTGACCTAGGTGTTTATCCCCCAAAAGATGAAAAACAAAAAGGAAATGAACCGAAACCAATATATTCAAAAATATTTATAGCAGCTCTTTTCTGGTGGCAAAGATTTGGAAATTAAAGGAATGCCCATCAGTTGGGGAGTTGCTAAGCAAACTAACACCTGATAGTAATGGAATATTATTGTACAATAAGCAGTGAAAAACCTGGAAAGATTTTAAAAAGTTAATGCAAAGTGTTATGTACTATTTACAAAGTAACATTAATATTGTAAGATGATTGGCTGCAAATGACTTAGCTATTCTTAATAATTCAATAATCTAAGACCTCTCTGAAGACCATGTGATGAAAAATATTATCTATCACTAGAGAAAGAACTGCTTCATTCTGAAAACTGATTTGAAGCATACTTTTAAAAAAACTTTCTTTTTCTTGAGTTTTCTTTACTTTTATCTCTATTTTCTTTCACAACATAACTAACATAGAAATATGTTTTGCATGATGGAATTGCTTGAGGGTGATAGGGAGGAAGGGAGAGAATTTGGAACTTAAAGTTTTAAAAACAAATGCTAAAATTGTTTTTACATTCAATTGAGGGAAAATGGAATATTAAACAAAACAAAAAACTTTTTTTTTATTTGTTTGTTTGTTTTTTATAATTTTGAGTAGAAGATCTAGCATGGGAAGAAAGACTATTGACTGACATCATCAAACCTGATATCCAGTCTCATACCATGGGCAAACTTATTTTAACTATTTTAGAGAATGTTTCTTATTTATAAACTGAGAAAGAGGGTTGGAATTGGTGGCCCTCAATATCCTATATGACCCTGATATTTTATAATTCTATTGTACAACCCAAGTTCTATAACAATACGAATTTATTTTGTATCTGTATAATAGAATCTTTTTCTGAGCTCCATTTCACCCCCAATTGTTAGTTTCTCCCTCGTCAAGTTATATTGATTCACTTCTCTGTACACATATGGTATCTAACCAGTTAATAAAAGCTGTGAGAAGGCTATTTTTCTTTTTGTTCCTTTTTTTCCAGTACCCAGTCCAAAATCTGGTATATAATGCTACCCCTTGTCACATCCCTCAGAATTACATTTGTCATTCTATCACTACTCGTTACTTGGCATATATTTTTCTAAGCCATGTTAATCTATTGACTTTAGGTCCTTACCTTTAGATTCTGCTTTGATTTCTTCATAGCCCCAGAATCTCCTGCTTCTGACTCTAGTGATAAAGATCTGAGAAATAAATAAGTCACTTCACTGAGGGAGAAGGAGCTCAGCAGGAGGATGCAGAAGCATGAATGGCTCCACCTGCTTCAAGACCAATGCAGAAAAACATTTATGACCAATCCAAATCAAGACTAGCATACTAGTATCTGCTAATATACTTTGATATAAATATGGGAATAAAACAGATGTCAAATTGCTTCTGACTTTTCTGTTGAGCTGTCTCTGTTGTCACCCATATGGGTACCTTTTCTAACTATATAGATCACAATTGATCCACACTTGCCTCTTCTATGGAGCTGTTTATCTTTTCTTTCCACACGCCTTCACTCAATGTGTTAGGGATCTCCCATAAGTTTTCCTGACATTGCTTGAATAGTAATATATACATGGGCTGTCTATCCTTCTCTTTTCTTCTGCCACCAATCCATCTTCCAACTTTCTCCCTGCTCATGTATCTCACTGATGACTCTTTTATGAGTTTCCTCTTTACAGTTACAGTTACAGTTCATTGTTGATAATGGGATACTCGTATTTACTATGTCCTTTTTTTTTTTTTTTTACCATCTCATAGGTAAATAGTAATGAAGTGCTTATGAGACATGCAGGTCTTAAGAACTTAGTTTTTAAAATAGAAGAGAAAGTATTATTATTGGCCCTGTCAGGAACACATACATTTAAAATGTCTCAATAATTTTTGATACTCTTAAGTACTGAAATAATGCAGCTCTATATGCTGATGTTTAATTGTTTTGAAAATTTTAAATATTGTGTAAAGGAAAACTCTCACAATTATTTTTCAGTGTGCTTTTCCATGAGAATTAGTTATGTAAGTAGTAATAAAACTGCATATTCAGTGTTTGGGATAATGAATACTTTGTTCTTACACTATTTTTTTTTCTTTTTGAGATGTGGGTGGTCTGAATGGAGCTAAAATCCCACAATTGTTTCTCCTGCCATTAATTCTATCAGTAAAGTCTCTGATTCCTTTAGATTCTGAAAAGATAAACTAGTGATTAAGAATTACCATAAAGCTTTTAAAATATTTTAATAGAAGCCAAAAGCACAAAAAGAATCTATGCATGAATACTGTATTCTAGTCTATACAACCTGTAATTTCTAAGAAAAGGGTTGAGAATCTGGCTCACTTAGATTCTTTTTTAATGTTGGAAGTTACACACACACACACACACACACACACACACACACACACACACACACACACACACACACATTTTTCTTATTTTTCTTTTCATAGCTAAAAGTATATACCAGTTTTATAATTATGAGCTCCTTTTATATTTCTAATGCTACCACTTTAAAGAAGAAAAAATGCAGGAAGTTCAAAAGCAGGCAAACTAATGCACAGAAATTCATAACTCATGTTTCAGTTGCTTATTTTACTAATGGTAAAACAAAGGATTTTTCCATTGTGCATGATAACATTCAAATACAATTTGATTAGATACTTACTGTGAATGCTTGTTAAAAATATTTCAATTGAAAATTATATGTTTATCATACTAATTAGTCTGAGATCCGATCTGATGGTCTCAAAATAGAAATCAAAGAATGCACAGCTGTAGGAGGTCCTGCTCATAAAAGCAATGCATACTCAATTTCAGGGTTTCCATTTATTTAAAGTAAATGGAATAAGATGGGCTTTTCAACTTGCAATTTGATCATGATTCTCTAGGTGTAACTGTGTCTCATGGGCTGCCCATTTCCTACCTCTTTCTTTCATCTCTGTTAGGAAAAGTCAACTTTGGAAATGAGGGAAAGGTAACTGGAATCATGTTTGCAAGAAGAGAAGAAGAGAAGAGATTTTGAATAATTCTCAAGAAATAATAGGGAAGAAGTAGAATGGGAAAATTTTAACAAGTTTCTCTCTATGTCCTAATGATGAAGGAGTTAGAAAAGAGAAGAAATTAGGATTTGGAGTCAAAGGGAATTAATATTTTCTAGTCCAAACTCTTCTCCCCTTCCCCTTTGACAGATAGATATAAAATCTAAAGAACCTTGGTTTTTTTCCCTTTCCCCCCTTACACATTATTTAGAATTTGATAAGTTTATTGACTGAAAATGAAATTAAAAATGTAGTAAGAAAAGGATGGTAGAGTTGCTTTTGATCTGGAAGAATCAAAACTAAAGCTAGATTTGAAAAAAAACATTGTGACCTTCTTTAGTATATAAAATATTTGTGTCAATTTCTGCATCCATCCTTTATGCATAGTCTACCCATTCCCCGGTTCCATGATGCCCTTAGGCTAAGCTTAAAGTCTGCCTTCTCCAGGCTACCTTTACCTTATCCACCTATATACAAATACAGTAAAGTCAAGGACAGAATTATATCTGAATTATGTTCTGTATCTGTATTAAAGTTCTTGAGAACAGACCATCTCTTATACTTTTTTTTTTCCAGCCCTTGCAGTACTTTGCAAAACTTTTTAGTTTTGCATTTGGCATATGATAAACCTCAAATAAGTCCTTGTTGCTTGGTGGTGATGCTGGCACAAGGGAAGATAAACATATAATTTTCTTTCTTTTTTAATTAATTTTATAATTATAACTTTTTTTTTGACAGTACATATGCATAGGTAATTTTTTGCAACATTATCCCTTGCACTCACTTCTATTCTGAATTTTCTCTCCTTCCCTCCACCCCCTCTCCTAGATGGCAGGCATTCTCATACATGTTAAATGTTCAACATATAATTTTCAATGGAAATATTTTGAACAAGCATTCACTGTCTAATCAAATTGTATTCCAACATTATCATGTAAACATTTATTAATTACTTATTATATGCATAGAACTGTTAAGTATATAAGGAGATTCCAAGTTGAGATTAACTGAAGCCCCTTTTCTGATGAATTTTGCAAGCTAGTAGAGATAAAATGTAACAATGAGCAGCCAAAATACTTTATATGTTTAAGTGAAGGGAAGACAGAAGGGCAATGTCAGTAAGTCAGCTAAGTTCTAGAAAAACAAAGGAAGATATAAAGTAGTCCTTGCTCTCAAGAAGTTCATATTCTATTTGGGGAAACCAAGATAGAGTTAAAGATCTAAGGAGGTTAAAGGATGGATAATATTTCTGCCTACTAAAATTAGAGAGAGGGCATTCTAGGCAGTTTAGATTCTTTATAGCTTCACTTCTTGCCTTCTGTATATTTAATTTGAGAAGTGATAATTTTATAATGTTGTAATATGCTATCCTTTCACTAACTACTCATCTGGGATTTCTTACAACTCAAACATCAGCTATTTTATGTAGAGATTAAGCTTCTTTGTTTCTTTAATGCATCATCAGATTTTATCCTAAATGCCATAAATGGCAAGAAAAGTTTACCATGATTGTCACTCATTTAAGAGCTTTTGGGGAAGAAATCCCGATAATATTTGCCTAATCCTAATGTAGACTAAAATTTTACTTTGCCTTCTTTTTCAGATCAAAAAATAATTACATGCGAATAGTAACTGGCTCTTTATGCAGTGATGTGAAGTGGGAGGGATGGTAGCCAAGATTGGCCTTCAAATGTGTCTCCAATTCTTTATTGCTAATCATAGTAGGTCTCATTAATATGATTGACCAGAGGGAATGTATGACCTGCTAATACAAACTAAATTTAACAATCAATGGAGAATAATTCACTAGCAAAACTGTAAGAAGAAATAAATTAATGTGAGTTCCTCCTGTTGGATAAAATCCTCCCTCAGCAGGTGACTATCATGTCGAATTCTCACTCTTTCCATTTTCTCCCATTTTTCAGATCTATTAACTATGAAATTAAGTAGAGTATTGGAAAACAAATGGAAATTTTTCAAAAGCTGATGAAATGCACCAGCTTCTCTTGCTAATGGAAAATGAAAAACATTGACTAGAAAATGATCCAGGACATTGAGGATTAAGAACACAGAAACACTTTTTTTTTTTAATATTTGCTTGCTACAGTTGAAAAACATCATTGTCTCCTCAATACTTCAGAAAATATCATGAAATATTTCTTTTATTTTTATATTCTCCTTACCTGCAGCTTGATAAAATAAAGTCCTAGGAGGTTAATAAAAATAAAAAAGAGGTTATAGCCTGAATTATTAAAATTATTATAGTCCCTCTCCTTTTTTATTGCCATTAGGACTGGGAGAAATTGAGTCATGAAAAATCTTGAGGCTCTGGCCACTTTACTTTCCATTGTATTATTCAACTTATCTAAATCCTTGCTGGGATAATTCCCTCTCTGTTTTAATATTTCCCCTCCCCATGTTGTCTCCTGCCCTCTACCTTCTTATCTTGACCCTTATCCTGTCAGGACTAAATTATGATCCTTTCCTGGAACTATGGCTTATCCCTTCACCCAGTGTCCTCACCCCCTTTATCTGCCTTTATTTCCCCTATAAGATTGTAACTATATAAGTTCTGTGCCTTAGTTGCTCACAGTCAAATGATTTTTGGACATGAGTCCCATTTGACCAGCTAGTCTAAACTCTCTACAATTAAAATATTAAAAACCAATTTCTGTCTTGCCTCAGTTTCTCTGGCATTACAATATTTTTTCAAGCTGTGCACACACAGGCATGGATATTATTGTATTTTTAAGCATTATTGAAGAAGATGCATTAATGAGTCAACAGGCATTTATTAAGTACTTGCATTGTGTTGGACACTCTGCTAATCACTTTACAAATATTATCTTATTTGATTCTCACAACAACTCTGGGAGATGGCTGCTATTACTATCCCAATTTTACAGTTGGGAAAACTAAGGCAAACAGAGGTTCCGACATCAGGTTGCACAGATAGTAAATATCTGAGGCAAGATTTAAATTCAGATTTTCCTGACTCTAACCATTGAGAAGCTAAATAAATCTTCTTTTAATGATGAATATTCATATGAGGACTATCATATATGGCTTTCTCATATGCAAAGATTAAAATAGTATGAACAGCAGTTGTTAGAAAAGAACCCAGAACTTTGGTCTCATTGATTTGGCATTTCAGGTTGTATTAAAAAAAAAAAAAAAAAGTAGCAAATTCCAGCAAGAAGAAGAGGAAGGAAACACATTATCTAGATAATGGTAATTGAAAAACAGTGATTCAACTTGAGTAGGTCATGTTATCTGTGGATGAGACTAGGAGTTCAGATAATATGTAAGTAACCTTTTTTCCCCCCATAAAAGATGTGTGTTTTATACCACCTATTTACCTTTCTGAGATTATAAATTACAGTTATTATTCTTAATATTTGAAATACAATTGAGATCCAAAAGTCAAGGTTATAAGCAATATCCTAAATGTTATTTACTGATTAAGTAGAATACTTATTGAAGATTTATTTTTACCTGTTATAGCGCCAGGTCTGCCTGAATTCGCCTACACAAACAACATTTTTAGGGTCTGTTTTCCTGCCATTACTTATCTCTGGGGACTGAATTGTGATCTCCTGAGTCTCAGATGGAGAAGAAGGCACTCTCTTTTGTTTTGATAACCAAATTACAGGGAAATTATAGCTCAATTTTAAGGGATCACTAAAATATGATAAAAATTAAAATCAGAAGGAATTGGTTTTCAAGGTTCCTATAACTCAAAAATACCTCCTACACCAAAACAAATTTGTGGAATGCTTCTTTTGGCTAAAGTTTAGGAAACAAGTGAATAGATAAAACCTTTTTAATTTCATCAGATAAAGTTGTGCTATATTTTCTTTGAAGCAAGCTATCCTCTGGAATTATTTTTTAACACTCATCTAATATGTTAGTCTCATGTATTATAACCATAAAATGCTAGCATTTTTAGAAAAGCATTTCCCCCTATACTTATTTGCCTCCAAACTTATCTCTTTCCTTGCATTACATGTCAATTTAGCTCTTCATCTGTATTATGTCTACATAGAATTTAAATGAATGCTAAAGAAAATGAAAGTGTTAGTGAGATTTTCTGATTTCATCTACTAAAAAATCAAAACTTCAGGAAGAAAACCAAAACAGTTGGTTTTTTGGATGTTTTATTTGTAAAACCCCTAACATCTGGATAGTCCTAAAGATACAGTGTCTCTATTATTAATATTATGTGTTATATATATTGAACATTCTATATGTAAATAATAATTATTCAAATATAGATACAGGTATATAAAGAGAGATCATTTGTATAATGTAGGACCAGACTTGGAGTTAAAATGGCCTAAATTCAAATCCTGACTGTGACATATAATAATTTTGAAAATCTGGCCTACTGTCACAGTGAGGCAACTTCCTGACACTGTGTGCTATGGTGAGTTCCAGACTCTGGGCATTTTCATGGGTGCCCCCAATTTCTGGAACATTCTTCTTCCCCATTTCTGGTTCTTGACTTCCATATATTCCTTCAAGACTTAGCTAAAGTACCACCTTATGCAATAAATCCTTCCCAGTCCCCCTTAATGCTAGTGCTTTCCCTCTGAGATTACTTTCAGGTAATCCAATATATATATATATTTTTTCTTTGTACAGAACTGTCTGTATGTTGTGTCTTCTATTAGAATGTAAATTCTTGAGGACATAAATTGTTTTTTTTTTTTCAGTCTTTAGTAATTAGCATAGTATCTGAAACATAGATTAGCAGCAATGAAGGAGTTTTTTAATTGATCCATTGTAATAATATCACATATTCAGTCCCTCCTCTTTCAAAATACATACATACATACATACATACATATGTACATATATATATATATATACATGTTTATATATATAGTTGTTGTAGTTTTGCATCTTATATTTTCATACATTTTCCTTACCCTTGAGAGTTTAAAGAGCTTTCTTGGGTTCATACAATCATTATATGTGAGAAGCTGGACTTAAAAACAAGTCGTTCTGATGCATTATTCACTATACCACATTTTGTCTCATTCTTATATCTATATACAAATCCAGAGAATTTTAACGATATATTAGTCCTATGTACATGGAAATTTCCATCCAACACTATTTTTATTTCCTGTATAAAGAATCCACACAACTATTTGTTCCTGTTTATTTATTCAGATATTTTTTAATGTGTCGATTATGACTATCAATCAATTTTGTCTATGAAATTGATCAGGAATCATATGGGAGCTACCAAGGCTTTTGTCTTGAGTGGAAAGAAGAATAATGAGTTGATTTCCCTGTGTTTCAACAAAGATATGAACAACAGGACTTAGAACTACCAAAAAAAAAGAAAGAAAAGAAAGGTTAAAATCTTGGGGTTGAAAACAAGTCAGTCCAGTTTTTGTGCTCAATAGGATGGAATGAAAAAAGATTTATCTCTGATTAAGTATTTTTCAAATGAGCCTGCATGGAGTGAGGTCAGTACTTATAATATTAGGCAGAATCTATTGGAAAGACCTTTGCCATATCAAGATGCTCACTCCATTTCATTGGAGCCTCTGAGGAACTCAATTCACTCTTGAACAAAATTACCCATATCCATTATTTTGTCTAAGCCAATGAAAGCACCATATGGATCTGATTAAAACATTCTCACCCATGAGGATCATGGTCTACTTATGATATTCCAGGACAACAACATATGCCAACAATTTCCATCTATCTTTAGAATTAAGCTTCAATTTAAAATTCATATACATTCTTATTATTAACTGAAAAATTTGGGGAAAATTATCTTAACCATCATCAGAGTGACTTTACATATGTAATTATGCATGACATGAAGGAGATACTGCACTATGAAATTTAGACCCAGCACCCATAATACTCAAGTTTGGAATCGAAGCACTTCTGTTGTCCATAATGATATGCTCAATTAACAAGCCCCTGTGGAATATCTCCTATGTGGCAAGACCATGTTAGGTATTGTGGAGGTTATAGAAATAGAAGTGATTTCCTGCCCTAGACATATTTACCATTAAGGTAATGAGTTCTGGAAGTAACTTTTGAGATTGTTTAATCTAGCTACCTAATTTGTATTGTTGTTGTTAATCATGTTCAAATCTGCATGACTATATAGACCATGACATACCAATAGTATTCATGGTGTTTTCTTGGCAAAGATATTGGTGTGGTTTGTCATTTTCTTATCTAGTGAATTAAGGAAAATATTTGTTAGGTGACTTGCCCAGGATCACATCAGTTAAGCATCCAAAGGTAGATTTGAATTCAGAGCCTCCTAACTCCAGACCCAATGCTCTACCCACTGAGATACCCAGATATTAAACTGTTTTCCCCTCACTGATAGAATTTATGTCAAGATTTTCTGTTCAGAGATTCAGATCCAATTACCAACTAAAAAATGATAATATAATTGTGTGTGATAGGAGTGGAATTGCCTTGTAGTGGTGTTCTGGAAACATGAGCCCTTGCCCAATTTCTGATTATTCACCATTTACTTTGAGAAAATTGTTCACAGCTCCTGGGCTTTAGCTGTAGAATATAGAAAGTGGACTGGATGAAGAGCTAGTGCTCTTCTAGGTCTTACCTTTTAACCTTGTATGAGTCTATAGAATGAATGCTAAAAAAAAATGAGTGATAAGCTCCCAAAGTGTTCAAGGATTGCAATTGGGCTCCTGCTGCAGCTTTCTGATCCTTTTATCCATCCTCTTATAGATCTCAATCTCCTTTCTACTCTAAATAGACCTTGTTTTTTGGTGCTTATATTCAGAACACATCTATGGATAAATTTCCAATATTCAGCCCTGCAAAACCCATGTTCCCATTTTTTTTTCTCCCTCCATTTTCCCCACTCCCTCCCCTAGACAGTAAGTAATGCAATATATGTCAGACATGTGCAATTCTTCTAGATATATTTCCACATTTATGCTGCACAAGAAAAATCAGATCAGTAAAGAAAAAAATGAGAAAAAACAAAAAGCAAGCAAATAACAAAAAAGGTTCCTTATATCAAAGAAATTTCATGTCTAATCTCTTTCTAACTCTTATCCCTTTATTGACCCTCATTTTCCTTATCATCCATGTCTTTTTACCCACCCCATCATACGACTTAAATAGTTTTGTCCCAGCTCACCAATGCTCTTGAAAACAACATATCTAGTGGTTTATTCATAATCATTCTTAAACATGGCTTTTCTTTTGCCATTTGTTGAGCAGTTCTCCTGCTTGAATCTCCCTCCAAGCTATGTTTCAAATTTTCTAGCATGTAATAACCCACCTTGATATAGTCTCCTGAAACTCAATGCCTGGGAACTCCTGGACTGACTCTAGAACACACAGCTTCTAACATCTCTCTACCAGTTTCCCCATTGGTGATATTTTCCTGGTTCTTCCATTTGGAGGAGAACCTCTGGCCAATCTACCTCCCTTTTAGCTATTGCTTTTGATTTTTCTGGACTTCAGTACCAAAACACCCAAAGCAGATATCTTCCCTTCTAAAGCTTTTTAAGCTCCCCTTGGGTGTTTTCTTCCCCTATAAAAATGTAAGCTCCTTGAAGGTAGGTACTGCTTTTTTTTTCTTGTTTTATAACCACAGCATTTAACAAAAATATATGCTTAATATATGCTTGCTGCCCTCTCTAGCCTCTTTTTCCAAGGTGACATTTTCCTTTGTTCTCTTTCCAACTCTTTCTACTTCTCCCAGTGAGTGTGGCCAAAGGCCCAATCTTTTTTCTTTAGTTAGATTTTATTTGTCAGAGATCTCATCCATTCATATGTTTAAACCACAATATCATCTCCATTCAGGTTACTTCTAAGTTTACATTCATAACTCTGGCCTTTACCCTGAAATTTAATTATGTCTCTAACTCTCTGCTGGATATCTCTCCCTGAAGACTGGAAAGCTTGTTTGGGCCAGCATATAAAGAGCTTGAATACCAAACCAAATTTATATATGATGATGAGATACCAAAAGTCATGAAGGTGGAGAGTGATCCAGAAAAAAGTTCACAGGCTCAAATTGTCTTCAAGATAAGGGAAGAGTTTTATTATGATGCCATAAGGCAGGCCAAATTCCCTAGCTGAAATCCTGATTAACCTGGAGAAAAGTAGGACTTTTTTTGGTAAAAGATCCAGAGCAAAGTGTGCTAACTATGCTAATTGTGTGCATCAGTAAAACAACTAATGGTCATGTTTTTGTTTTTAATATAAGAAATTCTTGAGAAATTATGTCTATAGCTTAACCTCCACGTCATAGAAGGTAACAGTAGATGTCAGTACAGGATAGCTCTGTCTGTACAAAATAATTCTGTCAGTATGAGATAATTCTACAGGATCAGTTTGCTCCTCACTGGGGTCCAGTTACTGGGTTGCTACCAGGGACATAATCTTTTGGCTGGATCTATTCACCCCATCAATCCCAAGGAGACAATGAAGTTCACTGAGTAAAGGAATTCCATAGTCAGACATATCATCATATCCTTATATTAAGGATAATTAGGGTAAGGGAAGATTTGAAGCCAGGAGGCCAATTAGAAGGAAACTATAATAATCTAGGGCCTGAACTAGGATAGTGACTGTGTGAATCAAGACAGATAAAATATGGAGGCAGAAATTACAAGATATAGCATACTTGGCTGTGGGTGAAGGAGGAAGAGCTGCAGATGGTGGAAGGATGGTAGAGATCTAGACAAGAAAAAAAAAGAACATTGTTAAAAAGGGTTTGGTTATAGTAAAAATAATAGCCTCTAGCATGGGTATGGAAAATACTTCTCTGGGTGGTATAACAAAAAGAGTCTTCATTTGGTTTGCAAAATACCTTGGTTTTAGCCACTCTATCTCACTCACAATTTTCTCGTGAGCAAAATGGGGCTGTGTGGAGTAAGATATGGTGAAGAACTACAGAGTAAGCACATATTGATCAGAGACTGCTAGCTAATGTAAACGAGGCCTATAGGCCCCAGTCACGTGAAGGCCTAGGCTGCATTCCATTGTCCAAATATGGCATGAAGTGACCAAAGGTTGTAAATCACCTTGTCGGCTGCATTCCACTGACCAAAATAGGGGAGTGCAGATTTGTATGGCCAATCACAACACATGGAGGATGGGATTTTGGAAGTTCTTTGTCTGAAATGTATAAAAGTTGTGAACATCTTCAAGAGAGTGGCTCTCTCCTGCTGTGAATTTGGCTCACAGACCAGGATGGGGTCCGCTTCTCGTTATTTTAATAAATAATTCTGCTTTTCTATGAGTGATCTCTGAGTAGTCATTTTTGGATAGGATTTTCTATCCCTCACAGGGCTAAAAATGATATTTGTCCTACCTAGCCTAGAAAGTTGTTATGAGAATGTGGGTTATAAGGGTTAAATGACATGATATATGTAAAAAGACTTTCAGAGCTGTCCAATCCTCTGCAAAAGTATATTAGCATTTTTACTATTATTAAAGCAAAGCTCTGCCATGCTTTTAGGAAGATTTTTGTAACCTTCTAAACAGTCATTGCTTCTGGTTAATGCTTCCCCATCAGAGAAGCAAACAGATTATAAAGGCCTTTGGGAAGGAGAGTAATTAATTGATTGTTTCTGCTCTAACTAGTCACTTTTCATAAGAAGCATCCTTAAGTAGTCCCTCTAATCTCTAATCTTCTTTTGAAAAGAAGTCCTTGCTGAAAGAGAACAGGTGTCATCTATGTAAAATCTTCTATGCTTTGCCCAGGTCATAGGCAACTTTGCCAAAAAAAAAAAAGCAAGACTCTCTCCTCCAGCATTTTAACTTTTTTGTTCTTTGTAGTCTTCCTTTACTTGTATAATGGTGATGAAAAGACAAGGAGTGAGCAAGGGGTTCTGGGATAAAGCTCCTTAAATTGTGAGTGCAATCTACGTGGGAGCATGCAATCAAATGTGGGGGTTGCAAAATTATGATTTATTATCAATAAATGCTTGATATATACCCATACTTATTTTATATACCTATAAAACGTTTAAGAAGCCCTGTCCTAGGACAAAGAATAGTAGAACCTTGGAGGAGGGAAAGGGAACTTAGTGGTGCTCTTGCCTAGCTTTCTATTCCATGTAGTTAGTAATCCTCACTAGGATATCCGACATATAACTGTCCATTTTTTGCTGGGTCATCTCGAGAGATGAACCACTTCCCAATTAGTGGGAAATACAGTAACTCATGCTGTTTTTTGAATAGTCAGGATTATTCCCAAGATGGTTTCATATTGAACCAAAATGTTCCTGTTTCCAACTTCTACCCTTTAGTTTTAACTGTGCTTCCTAGAGCTACAAAAAAGAATGTCTTCTTTTATGTGCAAACTTATCAAACATTTTATGATAGTTTCTAAATCAGAGCATCATAGAGCCAAAGCATGCAAAACTCCATAGAGAGTCCAGTCCAATCTCACTTCCCAGATGAAGAAACTGAGACAAGTATTCTTCCCAAAGTCACATGGAGAGCATCAGAAGCAAAATTTGAAACTAAGATCTCTGGCTTCAAAGAGAGAAAGCTTTCTAGTTATCTATCATTTTTGTTGATTTTTTGTTTTTCTTTTGGTCAAATACTTCTAGTTCCTTCCTTTTATGTTTGGAAATCTCCCTTTCAAAGTTAATTGCCTTTTCCTTGTTTCACTTGAGTTTATTTGCATATTAAAATGTGGTCCTTAGAACAGATCTAAACACAGAGTTCCAGAGGCAATCAATCTAGGGGCTAGAAATGTCTTGTTCAAGATGTGATACTTCTGTTATTACAACTAATATTCAAATTTTGCCTCTAACACATACTGTCTCTGTGATACTAGACAAGTATCTTAACCTATCAGTATCCTATGTAATCCTCTATAGCTATTAATTGAATTGTTTGATAAGTTGTTTTCTGCATATGTTCCAAAATGCCAGCTTTCCTTCCTCCTCCTCCATTGATTCGATTAGGTTTTTTTTCATGTGAATAAAGATCATCAAGTTTCACTTTCATTAGATCTTGCTCATTGTTTCAATATATCCAGATATTAATGAATCCTGATTCTTCTATACATTCATTAGGTGATTATGTCAACTCTCTTCCCTCTTTCACTTATCATTTTGCTAATGACAAGTGAAAATTTACAATCTATGCTCTGGTTGTTTTCTTATTTTATAAAAATTGATTGTCTCTTTCCCTAACCAGGCAAAGTTGATGGCATAGAAATTCATTTCCCTGTATATGCTTTAAAACATGTGCAGACATATATAATCTATGTCAAAGTGTTTACCAATTTAAGGAGAAAGAGAGGAAAGAAGAAAGGGAAAATATTTAGAACTCAAAATCTTAGTAAAAAAGGAAGTTAATATGCAAAAAAAAAAAGTTTATAGCAGCCCTTTTTGCCATGGCAATGAATTGGAAATTGATTGGATGCCTATCAATTAAATAATGAAGTGGCTGAGTAAGTTATGGTATATGAAATGATATGCAGGCTGATTTCAGAAAAGAAAGACTTACATGAACTGATGCTGAGTGAAGTGAGAAGAATCAGGAGAACATTGTACACATCAATAACAGCATCATGTGATCAACTATGATAGATTTAGCTCTTGACAATGATCCAAGACAATTCCAAAAGACTTGGGATGGAAAATGCAACCCACAACCAAAGAGAGAACTATGGAAACTGAATGCAGATTAAACATACTATTGCTACTTTTTTATTGTTGCTGTTGTTTATTTGCTTTTTTTTCCCTCATTTTTTTCCTTTTGTTATGATTTTTATTTAACAACTTGACTAATATGGAAATATGCTTAAATTTATTGTACATATACATATATTGTACATATATAGTTTGCTGGCTGGCTTGGGGATAAGGGAGATACGAGAGAGAAAAAAAATTGGAAATCAAAATCTTACACAAATGAGTTTCATTTAATTGGGAAAATAAAATACTATTAAATTTTTAAAAATGAATGTTAAAATTTCTCTTTACATTAATTGGAAAAATAAAGTATTATTTAAAATGAAATAAACACAGAACATATGGAGGTACCGTTTCTTTCTTTTTCTTTTTCTTTTTTTTTGCTTTTTATTTTAAAAATGCAGGGCAGCTAGATAGATAGATGGATAGAGCACCGGCCCTGGAGTCAGGAAGACCTGAGTTCAAATGTGATCTCAGACACTTAACACTTCCTAGCTGTGTGACCCTAGGCAAGTGAGTCACTTAATCCCAATTGTCTCAGCAAAAGAAAAACAAACAAATATATATATATATATATATATATATATATATATATATATATATATATATATATATGTATGCATAAATTGTTTTAAACATTTACTCTTGCAAAATTTTGTTCCAAATTTTTTCTTCTCCCCTCTATCTACCCTCTTCTTTAAACAACAAATGATCTAATATTTATTAAATGTGTAATTCTTCTATATATATTTCCACAATTTTCACACTGTACAAGAAAAATCAGATCAAAAAGGAAAAAAAAAACGAGAAAGAAAATCAAGCAAACAATAACAAAAAAGGTGAAAATACTATATTGTGATCACATTCCGTCCACACAGTCCACTTCCAGGCTGCAGATGGCTTTCTCCCTCATAAGTCAATTGGAATTGCCTTGAATCAGGAGGTATAGTTTCAAGAAGTAATAACTCTAGAGAGTGCAATTTTTGCAAGCATTTAGTCAATATTGATCTAACTTTTATTTTCACTAACAAAGAGAGCTTGATGTTTACAGTGAATAGCAGCTTTAGATCCTGGAGATCTTGTGATCAAATTTTGTCTCTATGCCTACTGGTTGTAGGACTCTGAGCAAGTCATGTCTCAGTATGCCTAAGCAATTCCCATGCAGTAACAGTGACAGCAAAAGAATGTACCTGCATTGGTAGAAGAATTTTTCCCTCCAGAAGTCGCTGTATCAAGATTGACCCCATTTTATTTTTATTTGTATTTTATTTTATTATCATCATTACTTTTTAAATTTTTTTAATTTTATAATTATAAATTTTTTGACAGTATATATGCATGAGTAATTTTTTTATAACATTATCCCTTGTATTCATTTTTCCAAATTTTCCCCTCCCTCCCTCCCTCTATTCCCTCCCCTAGATGACAGACAATCCCATACATTTTACATGTGTTACAGTATAACCTAGATACAATATATGTGTGTAAGTCCAATTTTCTTGTTGCACATTAAGTATTAGATTCCAAAGGTATAAGTAACCTGGGAAGATAGACAGTATATTGATTGACCCCATTTTAAAAAAGCTCAGAATTGCAAAATGAAATCTGGATTTATTTCTCTTCTTAGACAGAACCTATACTGTTTCATAGGTATAAAAGTGGGGAGATTAAGAGGAGACCAGAGGACATGACGCCACCCAATCTGTTTTAGGAGGAAGAGACAAAATAATGGTCTGTGAAGTCTTTGACGTCTCTTAGAAAGCCAGGATTATTGCAGACCAGTCAATAGTTACAATGAATGAAAATCAAGGGTTTCCTTATCCTTGTCATCTATTCTTTTTTTAATATTAATTTTATAATTATAATATTTTTGACAGTATAAATGCATGAGTAATTTTTTTATAACATTATCCCTTGTATTCATTTTTTTTCCAAATTATCCCCTCCCTCCCTCTATTCCCTCCCCCGATGGCAGTTAATCCCATACATTTTACATATGTTACAATATAACCTAGATACAATATATGTGTGTCAATACCATTTTCTTGTTGCACATTAATTATTAGTTTCCGAAGGTATAAGTAACCTGGGCAGACAGATATTAGTGCTAACAATTTACATTCACTTCCCAGTGTTCCTTCTCTGGGTGTAGTTGTTTCTGTCCATCATTGATCAACTGGAAGTGAGTTGGCTCTTCTCTATGTTGAAGATTTCCACTTCCATCAGAATACATCCTCATACAGTATTGTTGTTGAAGTGTATAATGATCTTCTGGTTCTGCTCATTTCACTCAGCAACAGTTCATGTAAGTCTCTCCAAACCTCTCTGTATTCCTCCTCTTGTTATCTATTCTTAATCTATAATAATCTATTCTTATAATACTAATAGTAATGCAGGACTATACATCTAGATCAGGAAAGGACCTCAAAATGCATCTAGTCCAATCTGTTCACTTTATTGATATATATGCCATTTGTGTTTGACTTATGGGCCCTTTCTTTAAATTTGTATCAATAACCTTTTCAAATCTGAGCTTATTGGAAAGCCACTTGTACAGATATATTAGTCACTTCTGATGACTCTTATCGTTCTCATTGGGATCATTTATGTTTTTATAGTCAAAAGTTTATTTTTTTTCTTTTAGAATCTACCATCATATTTCTTTCTCATTTTGGAATAAACAACATTCAAATGTTATTAGGAATCATCTTGGTATGGTGGATAGAGATCTGTATTTGGAATCAGGAATATCTGAATTCAAATCCTATTTCAGACACTTATTAGATTTATGATAGGCAAATAATTTAACCTTTTTTCGGTCTGTTTCCCTTTCTATAAAGTGAAACTGATAGTACCACCTATCTCACAGAGTTGGGAAAGATCAGATGAGGTAATATAGATAAAGTGATTTATGTTTCAAAATACCCTATAAATGCTCTTTGAGTTCAAGAACTGTCTTTTGCCTCTTTTTACTTCTCCGGCATTTAAGCACATAGTAGGCATTTTAAAAATGTTGACTGGAATCAAAAGTACATATCATGTTGCACAAGGTGTTCCAGCAGTTATTGATCTATATATTTCTGTGTGTATAGCTAGATAAAAAGATTTATATGTGTATGCATATAGATATGTGTATATATATATATACATATATATGTGTATGTGTATATATATATATACATATATATGTGTATGTGTATATATATATATAATATATATGTGTGTGTGTATATATATATATAATATATATGTGTGTGTGTATATATATATATATATATATATATATATATATATATATATATATATATATATATATAATCAGTTATTTGCTAGGCTAATACAACACATTTAGGTATATTAGAAAATTTCTTAACGGCCTGAGTCATTCAATGCACTAAAACTAAAGCACATGTAGTTGCATGTGATTTTTGAGTTAAATTGAATTGGACTTCTTTGTATTGGGATGATGTTTCTCCTGATTCAAATAACTAACTAATATTAGAAGTGTCTTAAGAAGGTCTCTTCTTCCCCCTGTGCCTGAAAGAGCCAATTGCTAATGTTCTCCTGGCCCTCAAGCCAGCAGTGCTATTATTCTATGATTTACTGTCATTTTAAAAAACGTTTATATGGAGATTTGCATTACTAATTGTACATTATCATAAAATCTTCTATTTTTATCATCCTACAGATGGAGAGTTCAGGATAATTTTTTTTTTCCCTTCTCACTTAAAATAGGCCTTCGCTGCAGTTTTTTTCAGATCGTATATATTCTTTATGTGGAATCTTAGAGTTATCTCAATTGCATATAAACTTAAAAATATCTTTTCCCCTAGTCACTAAATTAATTTAATGTTAACTATTGAAAATTAGAAATCAGAAATCTAGAGTTTGATGTGACTTTAGAGGTCAGGGAGTCCAATAATTATTTTATAGCTAAGGAAGCTGAAATCACTGAAGTCAAGTGAATTGGTTGAAGTCACACAAGTAGAAACCCAGAATGTGTGCCTTCAAACCCAGTATCCTTTCCATCACTTTATGTTGCCTGTATAGCTTCTGGTAGTGGAACTCTATAATCACCTAGTGGCACAGTAGGTACAGATAGTGAGGAAACAGCTGAGCTGAATTGAGGTAAAGAAAAAAGGAAAGGAAGATGGAAAAAAGAAAGTGAAAAACACAGTTTAGAACCCTATCTATCTAAGCAAAATGGCTGAACGACTTCAGAGATACAAATGGTGAGCCTCAGTGGGATTTTGTAAATGGTATCTATCAGTACTTTGTTCACAAAACATTTCATACATTGAGGAAATGACATTTTCATTTTTGAAGAGGGGAAATGCTCATATTTTTTTCTAAATATTTCTAGTATCTGAAAACTTGCGTCAGAGTGATTCTAATCTCTTGTATACCCAGATGCTAAATCTACCTAATACCAAATGCCTTGGAAAAAAATACAAATCAAATCAATTATTCAGATAATTAAAATACCTAGGTGGTATCAGAGAGCCCTTCCAGATAAGAATCTAATATCTTATTATCTCTTTATAGATATTATCTTGCCATTGGCAATTAAGACATGTGTGGGAAGAGAACTCAGAGAATTCTAGTTGTGTGTGAAGTGACTCAGATGATTTTGAAAGTAGGAATATTAATTAATCAGGGAAAAGTGTCACACATACTAGTGAAAAGGAAAACTGAAATAAGTTGTCAATTATACAGATACAAATGTTATTTATTTTGTAATATAACATACTATATAATAATACATAACACATTATTATTTTACATCTGACTATGTTTATATTTTTATCATATCTATAGCAAGATATTAGATTTAGCTCTGGAAGAAACCTCTGATATAATCTAATTCAAACACTTTATATTACAGATGAGGAAACTGAGGGCCACTGAAATGATAGAACTTAAGGCTATAACATCTCACTGCCCTATAATGAATCATTTTACAAAATGTTACCTCAAGTAACAAATGACCATAGTCACAGAGGTTTTGCACCCATCATTAACTACAAAAATACCAAAAAGCTCACACAGTTGAAAGCAAAAAGCTTTCTTTATTCCATTGAAGGACAGAAATTAGACATATGTTGGGCCTCCTGTAGTAGAAGGCCTGAGACAGTAGGGCTAAATTTTGAGTTATGTATTTGTAGCTAGATAAAAAATCAAACAGGGTTGAAATATAAGAGTAACAATGAAGCAAGGCTGTCTAGTGACAAAAAATCTGTTCTTAGGAGGGCTTCTTGTCTGTGTCTGATTTCCTGAGCATCAGTTCTAAAATCTAGTTGCAACACAATTCATCGAGAGTGCAAAGGATTGTTGGTATGTCAAGATTAGGGCACAGCTTGCATTTTGGCCCAGTTCTAGAAAACAGGGTATCTAAAAAGAGAGAAGTAATCTTTGATCATGACAAAAGGAAATACATTGGTAGTTACTACCTGAGTTTAGTACTAGAGCTGGTAATCTGAGATCAGACAATGGATTATGTTTGTAGCATGAGGTGTATGCTCAAATTGCTGTCTTTATATACACAAAATATTGATGCCAGAAAAATCTCTCTTTTTCTCCCTCCCTCCTTCCTTCACTACCTTCTTCCCCCACCCTGATTCTCTCTGTGTCTCTGTCTCACTCTCTAATTCCCTGAGTTTGTCCTTGCTCTTAAGTGCTAACTGACGTTTTGGGCATACCCTATGCAAGCCAATGTTTTGTAGCATTTGATTGGACAGCAAGCAGTTGAAATTTCATTCATGAAAATGTGATGCGTGAAAGATAGGTGATCCCTTTGTTCATCATCACACTACATACACCAGATTTTATTTCAGTGGGTGTTGAGCAAACAGGCAATGGGAAAATTACATAAACTAAAATAGCACGGGTGGAGGGGGTCATTTCAGAGGCACAGTCAGCCATAAAGAATTGCGATGAGCTGTCTTTTTATATCTTAATGAAGCCACAGGAGGGAAAACTGGTTGTTATTTTTCATCCCCAAAGTCTTCATTTGTTCCCCAGTCGTTCTTATAGCAATAATAACAAGGGTTATCACCATATCTTTTCTCCATCCAGAAAGATTCCATGAAAGTGAAGGGCTTAACTTACTGTGCCAAGGGAAGAGACGTTCCTTTTTTAAGAAATATAATATTATGCAAATATTATCAAGTTAGTAAAACAGAAAAAGAGGCCTACAAAAGAAGAAGGAGGAGGATGTGGATGATGAGGATGAGGATGAGGATGAGGATGATGTCAGGAGCCATTTATTCCAATTTTTAACTGGTAAAGATTCCTCTGAAGGAGACATCCAATCTTTGCTTGAAGGATTTCACGGAAAGAGTCAACTGTTGCCTGAAGCAGTATGTTCCACTTTTGGAACTGTTTTGTTTTTTGTTGCTATTGGATCAGTGACATCAGGAGGAGGATGTTTTGACTTGCAAGTGTATTGGATTTAAATGAAGCAGAGCTTGTTCCAAGTCATCAGCCTCACTCTCACCTCCAGAGGCATCTGAGTCCAGTAGCAAAACACTGGTCAGAATGCCTGAAGAGAACTCCAGGTGCTATGGAAGACTTTGGCCTTTTTAATTTAAGATCTTTCCTAGGTTTCAGTTTATCTGAGGCAACACCCATTCAGTAGTTTATGGCTAGATAAGAATTAAAGTAAAAAAAATGACCCACTTTGCTTTCACAGAGTCAATCAGGTAGGGAAAAGAACAGAACAGAAACAGTTGTTATTTATATTTACTCTGAGCCTTCAAAATCGAAATTATATATCAGTAAAATTTAACTGAGACCTTTTTATTGCTCCACAAGTGAAAGCCAGAGTAATTTGGGTTTAAAGTCATAGTCAAGTCGCTCCCTCCATTTGAATTACAGTGGGTTTTTTTTAAAACAAAGCCTGGTTAGTTATATTATTTAAGAATTTTACCTTTTTTGTTATTTCCATTTATTACTACCACCAACATCCTCCCAATTCTGCTTGCTGAGACCAAACATAACACATCTAGCCCTTCTTTCAGATAATGGACACCTAAATATCAAATCTACCATTCTGATTCTCCCCATTCCCATTCCTTTTTTCTTCAAGTTCTCTCCATTATCTATATGGGTATGCAATAAGGTCCTTTAAAACCATCCTAGTTTTCCTCCCCTAGTTCTCTTCCCTTCATTCTCTCTCTCTCTCTCTCTCTCTCTCTCTCTCTCCACTTTATTTTCTCACTACCAAACAGGGATATGATCACCTTCATATTCTTCAAAGCTATTGTCATAATGCAACCTAAGATTACCTTAGCACTTTACCTGCCAAATCATATAGGTGATACCCTGTGAGAGATAAGTATTATTAATTAATTACAAAGTATAGGTTCCAGTATGCTTTGTCTCTTAATAGTTTTTTTCTCCAAACTTTGAAAGAATTCACTAGGGTTTGCAGCAAAGACTAGTTTTAGAAAAAGAAAAGAATAAATGATACTTACTTTAGTTATAAAGAATTGAAAAAATATGCGTTACTTACCTGTTTCAATTTTTATTGTTCTGCAAAATTCTTTCAAAAACCATCATTAAGTATGTAAAGCATAAAATTCTGATCATTAATTGACTTTTTCTTTAAAAAATTCAAAGCATATAGCCAAACCATAAAATCACTTAAGAACAACAGCAAAGTTCTTTGCTAATTTTATGATGAATTATTTCATATTAAATATGTTAAATTCATAAATAAAATAAACTACATTTCTTGAATAAAACAATGTTTAGAGATTGAAATTTTACCCAAATAACTTCATTGAAAAAATTGCCTACTTTCTAATTTCTCATTTTTTGTTCTATTAATGAATTCAGGTATAGAAACACTAAATGGGAAATCACATAAAAGGCTAAAAGTCTCATTCATATCTTTATTTCATCCCCTTTCATTTCCTAAAACAGACATTTTCATTGAAACAATATGATGTTCAAATGAGCCGCTGTTCTACTCTTTTGAGGTTTACTTCTTTTATTGATACTTCAAAAGTATAAGCACAGCCATGAAAGCCAGCCAGAAGAGCCTAAAACTTGTCAAAAGAATGATTAGCAAGTGAATTTCTATTCTGAGTGGTTACCTGGGTTCCAGACTTCAACTTCTAAGTTTTAAAAATATTATTGTTCATAGTTTTAGATTCAATGGAATTCTTAGAATCTTTGTCCTCATAAGCTTATTGTGGGCAGGGATCATTCTTTCTATGTGCTTTGTATTCCTTGTGTTGTTTTGCTCTTCAATCAGTACTTCAAAATAGCATTTGTTAATATTAACCTTCCTTGCTTTCCTTCTACTTTCTGTAGAGCATCAGTATTCAGATGTTTAGTTTGTTTTCTTTCCATTTTTACATAAAATCTAGAAGTAAATGAAATGCAAAATAATCTGAAGCTAACTTCTTCATATTTGCTTTATGTTGGATTTTGCTTATATCAGACTTTTAGTTGTGGAACCCAGTCATTGTGTTTGTGCTAGCTCTTTAGAAGAGGGCTAAACCATGATAAAAGCTGGTAATTGGCTCCCTGAGTACTAAAGCAGAAGAAATACAGTCTTGGACAAATTTGTTACCTTATTTTTTATATCATTTTCAAAGTGTACAGGGAGCATTAGCCAATTATTGTTCCTCTTTCATTTTGATGGAGGACTAATGACATCAGAGGGTGATATCTTGATCACAAGTGAATTGGATTGAAATGAGACAGAGTTGAGGGAAGTTGTCAGCCTCAGTCTCTCTTCCAGAATGATCAAGGTCCAAGACAAAATTCAAGGTGACTTGCAATGGTTCGAGATATAGTGAACGATCTTGGTATTTTCCATTTCCAACAAAGCTCCAAATGCTCCACAGCACCTGCTTCATCTGCCTTCATGATTTTGGGGTATGATTACTACACATGGAGCAACATGTGAAAGTTATGTGCCAGGTGGACATCAAAAGTCAATGAGCAGTCTTATAATGGGTTCAGGAAACCTTCACATCAGAGCTGCTAGTTTCCCTGAACACCTCATAAGCCTTATTATATTAGTCAATATATTGAAAGAGAAGGAAGACTTGTTATTACTTGTTGATATGTTAATAATACAATTGGGTGACTTCAGGCATTTTGGATTATTTAAGTGAAAGTCATTCCCTACTTAACCCTTAGATCCATGGGCAGTAGACAGCTATATTATCTGGGTTTTATATTGAGAAATTTCCCTGATACGGGGTTTTCTATTGCCTCTTTTCTGATTCAATGACCAGCAGGCACTAATCAATCAGTTAACAGACATTTGTAAAGTCCTACTCTGTGCCAGATATTGTGCTAAACAGCATGCCTATAAAATAGAATTAAAACAGCTTAGAAAAATAATATGCTTTTACATGTCCCCTCACTGGATATATTCTGTCCTCCATCAATACTCCCTTCTTCCCTCCCTCCATCCCTGTGGCTGGGGATGTTTGCTTCTAAAGGATGAGTCTGTAATGATGTAGCTTTTTCAATCCTAGCTGCAATCTGAGAGGGTACTTATTTTGAGATTTCACTGTTCTACCTTAAGGATATGTTTGAAAAGTGAAACATACCAGTTAGATATATTTAACCAGTGGCACTTACAGATGTTTCACAGCTTTCTAAAACATTCCCCATATCATTCTAACACTTTTTCATTTCACCTTTAAAAGCATTAAACTACCAGATTTCTAAGTTGTTGTTGTTGTTGTTGTTGTTTTTTCTGAATCCATTTAGTGAAGATGCCTTGTGAATATTAGATTTAATGTGTCTTGCCAGAATGTTTATTAAGTCTGGGACAGAATGTCAGGGTGACTTGCATGTAGATACCAGTACAAAGTACCTATTGTTCTCTTTATTTTTAAAGAACCAGTGCCAGGGGGGTTAATTAAGAATACCACTTTTTTGCATGCATTAAATATTGGATTCAAATAGAAGGTGAATATGGATTACTGATACTGAAATTATTGGAGAATGAAAAGCAATTTCTTCAAGAAAGTTTATAGTTATATCCAACTATTGTTATGAAGCAACAAAATAAATGTCAGAAAAAGACTGGAGTGTTGATTTTTTTAAAGAGATTAAAGTTTTAAGATTTTTTTTTGAACCACAAGCAATTCAGGTTCTGTTTCAACAACTTTTATTACTTTATTTTCTTGATAAATCATAGATTTGACCCTGGCTTGATGAAATTGAAGGGACAGTAAGATAAAAGCCAATTTTATGTGCAACAAAGAGAAGAGAGGTTTTGGCAATGATCCAGTTAATTTAAACTTTATAAACAGGAAAACCAGGTAATTTATGACCTAAAAATCCATTTTGAAGCAAATTACTTGGATTGACCTGACACTGGTCACATAAAGGAAGTAATTGCTGCTTTTTCCCTTGACTTTGGGCAATAATCTGATATCACACATTCATTGATTTCAACAAGAAGTCCTTTGGTGATAATAAAGGAAGGCCTTTAAACTTCATCTTAAATAAACTGTAGAAAGGATAGACTGTTTAAAGAATAAAGAACTATTCAATGTTTACCTTTGTTCAGCCAGTTATAGTTTATCCCCAAAGGAAAATTTTCCCAAAATACAGTGAATGTTGTATTTTAAATCCTGAGTTAGGTCCTTTTTTTGGTCTTCAGGAAATGAATGTTGCTTAGATAACAAAGGCCCTCTCACTATTTTTACTCTGTCTCCCTTGTATGAATATACTCTTATGGATAGGGAACTGTCAAATTATTTGTATGTCCTTTGGAGCCATGTCACCTTCCTTTAAAGCAGATAGAAGACTTTTGTATGTTCATTTTTCTCATGTACCCTAATATGAACATGTCACATAGGAGCCAGTTTCTTCATCACCAGACTTGTTTATCTTTTTCTCTTTACAATGTCATTCTTGAAAGCATCTTATCTAAACAGGATGATTTTTCTTTATAGAAGTTTATTTCATAGAGTCCTGTTTGCCTTTTCCCTGAATTCTATGAAATCTGCCCTCTAAGAACACTGGATCTATGTCGATCAATATTTGTTTTTCCATTTTCTCCATTACAAATTCTGTGATACATCACTTGTTTCCTGCTGATGTCTTCATAACTTCCGCCCTACCAAACATTTTATTATTGTTGGTGAGACACCAAATCAAAAAAAAAATTCTCCTTGGTGTTTCCTCCCTTTGAAGGATGAAATTATCATTAAGGCAATTATCAGAAATAATTACTTGTTCTGAATTTGACAAAGAGAGAGCTCCAAGAGATGTCTGGATAATCGAAGTCCTCCATCACTACCATTCCATCCCTCTGTAATAGATTTATTAATTTCATCTTCTACTTCTTCTTTCTAGTTTTTCATTATAAATTCATTATTAAAAAATGTCTGGTGAGAATATCACTGTATCCTTTGAAATTCACCTAATAATGTCCACCACACTTAATACTTCTTCCTAACATACAATTACAACTATTTCTTCTTTACTCATCCTTTGTTTTCACTAAGGTAAATCTTAGAATCACATTAATGTCATAGGCCAATTCCCATCAATCCTTCAGTGGTATCTATGAGATCCATTTTATCTTCTTACATAACCTCTAATTCATTTTTCTTGTTATCCAAACCTTTTGTATTTATAGACCTCTGAGCCTTTGGGTTTTATTTAATGTTAGTAATTTTTTGTTGAATTTTGTATCCCATGAATTGATGAGTGCCTCAATTATGATTCTTTTTCCTATATTATAATTTGTTTTCTATGGTATTGGTGGACATACCTACTTCTTTTTCAGCCTCATTTAAATTCACATGATGGTAAGGTACATGACTTTTGCCAGCCCAGTTTAGGTGACATTTCGAGAATGGATTTTAATCATCATTTTCATCATCATTAGTACAATATGTAGGATATTAAAGTTTGCTAAGGACTTTAAATTTGTTATCTTGTTTGAATTTACAAAGATCCTTTGAGATCCACATGCACTTAATGTCTTTTTTTTTTTTTTTTTTTGTTATAAACAGTGGATATGCAAAGGGGAAATAATCTTTGCCCTAAACCACTTACATTTAGTAATGGTGGAAACCATATGCACATATTCAAATGTAACAATTGGATTAGGGAGTGAATCTGTGATTTTGTTGATAAGAGGGAGTTCCCAGATGAGAAAACTCTTCCTACTGGGCAGACCAGAATCTGCTTTTGAAAACTGTCTCAAGAACCAAAAGCTTAATTGATGTGAGAAGGATCACAGGATCATTGTGTATTAGATTCAAGACCTTGATCAGGTCTTTTTTAACTCTGAGACTGGCTCTCTATTTGCTGATGTTCATTCTTTACATTATATAAGTTCACAGAATTATAGATGTAGAACTGGTAGGGACCCCAGAAGTCACTTAGTTCAATTCCCTCAATTTATATATGAGAAAGGTGAGACTTAGAAAGATTAAGTAATTTGTCTGATGTTATTCAGATAGAAAATAGCAAAATTAGGATTCAGACTCATTTCTTCTGATTGGAGATTCAGCCTTACATTCACTATTTTCCACTACTCTTTGGTACCAAGGCTAATATTGATAGTAACAGCAATACCTCTTGCTTCTTTTGCAAACCTAACACAGTTGGGATGAATTGTGTGCTAACCAATCAATTAGCAGAATCCCCACAGTCAAGAATCTAGACAGGTTGTTTTAAAATATAAATTCTTAGCATCACATGTTTTCGTTTTTTAAAGCAAATGTAGATCCTACTTCCAGTTGCAACATTAAAGTTTTCTATCATGAAGAATAATGGTAGCCTTCAGATTTTTTCAGGTTAAAACAAATAGAAATTGTGCAAAACTTCAATCAAAAACTTTTCTCACAAAACTTCTATTGTGATAATAGCAGGAGATCTTAGTTTGTGCGTGTTATATTTACATGCCCTTCAAAGAAGAAATTTATCAGACCTCAAAATAATTTCTAATGGCATAAAATGGATTCAGTGCTGAGATTTATTATTATTATTAATACAAATCATTTTGATTCATGTTCTTTTCTCCATCTCTGAGAAACACATTTTAGTTTGGTACATTTATAGTCAGTGTTAAGTACATGATTCTTTTGCCATAGCCACCCCTCCAAGGTGAAATGAAGAACTGGAACAATTAGCTGGGTAGTTTAATTTATAACAGGCTTTCCATGGAAGAGTATAGATAAAAATGAATTTTTCATTTTTAAAAATTAATCATCAAATATATTTATTAAGCCTATTACTTTTCTAGGACCACAAGAGAAGACTAAAAAAAAGTCTTTAATTCACCAAAAAACTTTGTCTAAATTCAGAGACAAAATAAATATGTATTGAATACTTATTAACAGGAATATAGTATATATTACTAATATTCCATTCCACTTGTATGCATCTCCACTTCAAATAATGGTAACATAGATTCCCAAAATAATAAAGTTTATCATCATTTCTTCTTTTATAATTTTTTTTATTTTCAAAATACATGCAAAGATAATTTCAAGATTCATCTTTATAATATTTTGTGTTCCAAATTTTTCTTTCTCTCTACTCCTCTCCCCCCCCTCTCCTGCACTACAGATAAGCCAATATGGGTTAAAAGTGCAGTTTTTCTAAATATATTTCCACATTTGTTATATTATCATTATTTCTTGCATTGAGATTCTTTAATTTTTTAAAAGCATTTTTTGGACTGATAAGATGATTGCTTTAGAGCTGAAGTGACCTTTGAGGTTACCTTCATTTTATGTAGAAGAACCAAGAAACCAAAATAGTTTAGCAGCTTTTTCAAGGTCAAACAATTAGTAAGTAGAAGGAGGAATAGGAAATGCAATAAACATTTATTAAGCACCCACTCTGTGCCAGATACTGTAAGTTTTATCTTATTTTATCCTCACAACAGCTCTTGGAGATAGATGCTATTATATTATCCCTTTTTAGAGTTGGAAAACAAACATATAGTCTTTAAATGTTTTGCCCAGAGCCCTAAGAATCTGAAGCTGGATTTAAACTCAGATTTTTTTTACATGGATACCCAATGCTCTATCCATTTCTTTTACCCAGCCACCACTTAGAGTCAACAAGCATTTATTAAAAACTTTCTATGTGCCAAATACTATGACAAGCCCTGGGGGCTCAAATAAAGTCAAAGCAAACAAGCAAAAGGAAAAAAAACCTCCTTTCCAGGGGTTTACACTTTAATGAGGGAGACACATAAATATTTAGGTACATACAAAAGTATATGAAGGTAATCTGAAAGGGAAAAATATTATGAGTCAGAAAAAAGCTCTTACAGAAGAGAAGATTTGAAATGAGTCTTTCAGGAATTCGAAGATACCAAGAAGCACAAGGTAAGGATTCTGAGTATTCCAGTCATGAAGAACAGTCAATGCAAAGACTTAGAGATGAAATATAGAGTCTTATGTTAGAGGAACTAACTATGAGGAGTCTAATATCACTGGGTCACAGGAAGCATGAAAAGGAGCAAAGAGTAAGAAGAGGGGAAAGTAGGGCAGGTGAGGATTGTAAAGAACTTTAACTGCCAAACAGAGAAGTATCTTCAGGCAATCTTGAAGATAATAGGGTACCATTGGAATTCCTTAATAGAGGAAGAAGTGGTAACATATTCCAATCTACCCAATAGAATAATCACCTTGACATACGAATGAAAGATGGACTGGAAATGTGAAGAGATTTGAAATATTTGAAATTATTTACAAGATAAGAAGTGATGAAACCTCAAACTAGGGCTGTGGCTGTATGAGTATCAGTGATTTCAATAGCATCCGACTCTTCATGATCCCATTTGGGATTTTCTTGGCAAAGATCTGGAGTGGCTTGCCATTTCCTATTCCAGCTCATTCTACAGTTGAGGAAACTGGGACAAATGGGATCAAGTGACTTTCCCAGGATCCCACAGTTAGTAAGCATCTGACATCAGTTTTGAAGATGTCTTGCCGCTTTCAGGCTCAGTGCTCTATTGCTACATCTAGCTAATAGAGAAATGGGAAAATTTCAAATGACAAGATTTGTCAACCGTTTATAAGTATGGGATGAGTGAGAATGAGGAATGGAGGCTGACAATGGAGTTGTAGGCCTGGATGACTGAAAGGGTGGTGGTAGCCTCTAGTATAATAAAGAAGTTCAGAAGAGGGGAGTTTTTGGAGAAAAGATAATGAGTTCTGTTTTGGAAATGTTAAGTTTGATAAGCCTGTGGAATTTTGTTTGATATGTTTCCAAAACCTTTGAACAAGTATGATTGAACCTCAGGGAAAAGATTAGGAATGGATATATAGATCTGGGTATTACGTGCCTAGAAATCATAACTGAAGTCATGGGAGTACATGAGATCACCAAATGAGAGTATAATGAGAATATAGCACAATTGTTCATATGTAGTATTTAATAAGTGTTTGTTGCCTTTTACATATAGAATAAAAAAGAAAGGGAGAAGTATTTAAGTGGCTAAGATGTGGACCCTGATCTTACACCAAAACCAGTGTGCTTTTGAATAGTTTATGCGATCTTCATGGTGGTAGCTAATTCAGATGACTAGCTTTTAGTAATCTCTTCCACTTCTGGAGACCTAGAATCAAAAATCTTTCCTATAAAGTCATGCAGAAAGTTTTAAAATCAAGATGAAATTAGATAGCAATTCCTAAGGATACGAGGCTGGGAAGAGAAGTTAGTGAATTTTAGTAGGAAGTATATTGAAAAAATATAATAGATAAGTAATACCCTTGTATGTGAATGGTGATTTATAAAAGCTGTGTTAAGATATCCAAAATAACACTATTTTAATAACTAGAATTAGCCGATTGCCTGGAACCACCAATTTTAAAGAGTTGGAGCCTCAGCTCAAAGTATGAGGACCTACATCAGACCAGATGCTAATTGAGGCAAAAGAGCAAAAAGGAAAGGAGATACTATGAGAACAAAAAGGAGGGAGGGATTCTAGGGACTCTCAAAATAGAGTTTTCCCACTCCCAAAAGAGTACATGTCTAAATGTATAGACAAGATTGTTTTCAGATTTGACTTTTCTAGAAATAAAGTATGACCTGGTAGTCAAAGGTGAAAATACTGAATACTATGTTAATAAGGCCCTAAATCTCCTCTTTCTTAAAATTGATAACTTTTGTTTTGATATAATGAAACCATTTCATGAACACATCCAAATAGCATTCCAATACCCAACCAAACATATAAAAGCACATATTCTGAAAATAGTTAAATATTCTAATGCAGTAGTTTTATATATATATATATATATATATATATATATATATATATATATATATATATATATATATGTGTGTGTGTGTATACATATATATATATATATGTATATATATATATATACATATACACACATAGTACATGCTGTGTTTCATCTTTGTAAATTAATAATGGTTTACAGAAAGGGGGAGAAGTTTGCAGTAACTTTCATTTAATGGTAGCACCTTATTTAGTTTTAACTAACTGGTCATGTATATGTTGTTTTTTGCCCACAGATTTCTTCTCTTTGCTTTGGGTTTATATAAGTTCACTTGTTTCCCTAAATCTTTCATAGTGACTATTGCTTACAGCATAATGATATTCCTTTCCCTTCTTACATCACAATTCATTCATACATTCTCCAGTTATTAGGTATATGTGTTCTTTAGTTCTTTGTTATTACAAATAATCCCATTATAGACATTTTCACTTATGTGGGTCTTTTTGTGCTGTATTTAATCATCTTGGAGCATAAATTCAAAGTTGTAAGATTTGTAAATTGAAGTACTATATAGTTTTCTTAATAGACATATTTCCCATGATCATTTGAAAGTTCTATCAGCATGGAATTAATGTCTCTATTTCCCCATAGCCCCTCCAACACTGGATTCATCAATATTTTGTTGTTGTTGTTTTATTGTTATGTTTCATGTTATGGTTATTAAATAATACTCCAGAGGAATTCAAATTTAAATTTCTGGGATTATTAATCATTTTAAATTATTTTCCACATGATATTAATTGTTCTCATTTATACAGTCTGAAATTTGCAAAGTACTTTACATATAATATTCCATTTGACCCCTGTGACAAACCTGGGACATAGATTCCTTTATTATTCTCATTCTACAAGTAAGAAAACTGAGAAGTTTAGTTAATTACTAAGAATCAAACATGTATGATGCAGAATTTGAATTCAGATCTTAATTCCAAACCTAGTTCTGTATACACTTTACCATTCTGTTTCTCATTCTTGTACAGTCTTCTGAATTCTCTGTTGTAAAAAAAATTCCATCTTTCTTCAGAGCGTTTTAGCTCATATTTTTAATCCTACATGTGCATTATATTATAGTATGTTACATATACTATAGTATTATATAGTATAGTATCAAATATCAGATATATTTTATTTAACATTATGACTATCTTTCCTTATTCTTCTATCTTCCCTTAAACCTTTTTCAACTTAAAATCAAAATAATTATTGTTTTACCTAATCATAAAAATCACTTAAAACAAGTTCCTTGATGTGGTTGAGGGTATATCCATGTTACCATACTTGTAATGGTACATTTCAGAGATATGGTTAGAGCCATTGTTCAAGTGAAACAACTCCAGAAAGGCTTCTTGGCTCTACTGGAATAGTTCAGAGGTTCACCAAAAGGATCAAGGGAAAATACAAAGTTTATAGAAATTGAAAGGTCATAGATAATGAATTTGTTGTTTAATTGATTAATTTTTAGCAATTTCCATTGTCTTTCCTACTCTTTATGTTTCCACTCTTCCATTCTGTTATAGATGGATAAAAAACAAAGAGGTCTAACTTGTCAGTATGCCTTGGTTGACCTAAAAGTTTGCATCTCCCCCTTTTAGAGAAGAATTAGCATAAAGAAACAGAGAAGAATTAGATCTGGTTATCATGTAGAAAATTTGATAATGAAAAGTTATGAAAGGTCATATATTAGTTACTGAATCTTGTTATCCTGACTGTGATTCTACTATATTTGAATTGTTTATTTGTGAATGCCTGCAACAATTTCTCCTTGACTTGAAGTTTGGCCATAATATTCCTGAAAATTTTCACTTTGGTATCTCTTTAGAGGTGATCTAACTTAGATGTTCTTATATATCTACAGCTGCTCAATTTCCACTCTGCTGAATCACTATAGTGTGTAGTTGAACTGTGTCACAGTGGAATAATCTGCAGCAGAACCAACTGTGCTACAAAACCCAAGTGGCTGGGTGACAAACCCAAGAGAATATTGAGATTGATATAAAAATCAGTGAAATAGATGTGAGTTAAAAGTTCTGGATTCTAACTCACATTCTTTTATTGACTAGCTGTGTGACTGTTTCACTGTCTTTCAATTAATCAGACTAAACTATGTGACCTTCTAAGATCATTGATTGCCTGCCTATACATCTCCCTTCCATGATTCCAGGATTTTTTTTTTTTGCTGTTTCAACTTGCAGAACTAGCTGATCATTGAAGGGTTGCTATCTGTGTCAGCAAAGGGAGTGATGAAAAGGACATTTCTTAAAATATCAACAAATTTATGTATATCAGAGATGTTAAAATACTGCTCATATACTGTAATAAGGCATACTACCTTAACTGGATTAAAAAGTAATTGAGAATTATTTAACAAAATGAATAAAAACATAACACAAATAACATTACAGTTTCAAACTAAGTCAATATGTGACCTGCAGGGATGCTTATGTAGGGATCAGTGGACTCCATTTCCAATTGAATCTGATAACACTATTCTGCTATTCTAATGGTGTTACCAATACCCCAGAGATACCAAAACAACACTGATTCCTTTCCTTCTGAACCAACTATATAGATATTTGAACTTAAACAATTCTATACTTGAAATGATTCCAGTAATTGCTGCAGTAATCAGCTTTATTTTGCAGATGTAGGCCAGATATAACTTTAGATGAAATAATATTTATAAATAGACCAGCAAGCAGTATGCTTCATGTGCTTTCATGGAAGGTGATAGCAAATTTTTTTTAAAAACCTGGTGTTAGAACAAATACTCTGATTAGTGTTAACAAAATAATGTGCTTGTTACAATTTTTGAGAGTTGGTCATAACTGACAGAAATAGAGCTGGCCTTCCCTGTTTGAATTCAACATGTCTCTCCTATCTAGTCTGAAAACCAGGAGTTATTGTTGTCAGCATGAGATATAATGCTTAGTCATTTAAGCTTGTAAAATGTTGGCATCCCATCCACCTTTATGATAATGAAAATCAAAGTTTGAAAAGAAAAATTATCATTTCCATCAATAATTGAATATTCACATACAAAGAAATGACTCCTAATAACTTTCAGTGCTTTTGTTTCCAAATTCATCTCATCTATCCTTATGCCTTAGTTGAATGGGAAAGATTTGTCAGTTAAACAAAGATGCATCAATTCCTTCAATGGTGCTGCCTAAAGTTATTAATTAGGTTTCCTAGTTTGGGGATGATCTTTTCAGGTCACAGTGAAGTGTCATTGAAAAAGACCCATTAAAATGACTGATGGGTGTTGTAATTTCATTAGTGTCATCAATAATGTATTACATTTTCCTCTTAGTAGTCTCTTTCTGTTGTGTGTGGGTCAGATGAACTGGATGAATTACATTCATAAGCTCCAAATAGTTACAGATGATAGGAAAGATTTTACCAGATAGGTGTGGGGCAGAGGGGAAGGAGGGAAGAATAAAGGCTGTTTTAAATATGTTAGCTTACTAAAGTGATTTCAATTAAAGAATAATTTAATTATGTCTGATGTGTATCCAAGCCCTTAGGAAACCTATGTTGTATATATGCAAATACCATGGTGACTTATTGAAATGTGGATATGCTGCCAAGGTTCTACTAGTTTATTCTTTTTGCAGGAAAATGATCCTGATTTGTATTAAGGTTATGTTTATAAGAGGACAAACATATTTTGGCAAGGAATCTATCACTCAGTTATCAGAGACAATATTTCAACATGAAATAACTCTGAATCCTTGTTTCCATTTTTGTCTACCACTGATTTTGTATTATCTTCTTTATCCCAACCCAGATATGCCCCTCTGCCAAACTCCCTGAATACTGGTGGAGGATCCCACTATCATCTTAGTCATGAAGGTTCATAACTATATACATATCCTATGCTTTTCATTTAAAGACTTCACAATCCAATTCCAGTTTGCCTTTATAGCCTTGTCTTACATAATACCAAATTATTGTCTTGACACTCCCATTTCTTGGAAGATAAATGTCAAACTCTTAAGTTTAGATAGTACTTTCTGTTCTTTCCTTTTACTAATTTGATAGTCCATTATAACTGAACTGCTTACTGTTCCTTGAACTTGGCACTCCATCTTATTGCAACACTACTTTCCATGTCTAGAATATAAGCTCTTGTCATTGTCTCAAAAATGCTTTTTCTTTTCATTTCTTTCCTTCAAGGCTCAGCTTAGGAACTTTCTTTTCAGAAGGCTTCCTGATTTCCTAGCACTTGCTATTGCTCTTTAGCTCCTCTTTTATCCTTATGCACTATCTGACTGTATACTCTGTATCTCCCCTTTTAAAGCTTCAAATACTGATTTATTTTTGGTTTTATATGCCTATTACAGTACCTGGTATATGTAGCTATTGAGTCATTTAAGTCATGTCCATGGGGTTTTCTTGGCAAAGAAATTTGAGTGGTTGGCCATTTCCTCCTCTAACTCACTTTACAGATGAACTACTGAGGCACACCAGGTTAAATAACTTGCCCTTGTTTTTATAGCTAGTAAGTGTCTGAGGTTAGATTTGAACTCTCCCTGACTTTAGGGCTGGCTCTTAATCCACTGCACTACCTAGCTGCTCCTGGTACATAGTAAATACTTAATAAATGCTTGTTGTTAATCTCAATTGAGCTGGTGAGCTTGTATGACCCTATATAATTCTAGATAAATGTCTGATGCGTGGCTTTTGTGAATTTGGGTCTGACCCTGATTTGTAATTCCAGAAAAGGACAGACCATACAGGAAAGAAAAGACACTTGGACATAAAAGTCCCATCCATACTGAAATCAAAACACATTTAAAGTTTAGGTTCTATGCCATCAGCGATATTTACACAAGGCCACTGACTCAAATGTTTTGGTCAAAAATGCTGATCTGTACGGGAGCAAAAGAGACTTGTTCAAGGGCAAGAATGTATTTATAAGTCTCCTAGGTTTCAGATGGATCAACCTAAGGGTGGCTATAGTTAATACTGAGTGTTTAAATTTTAGCTGCATTATGTAGCCATCAATTCTCTTTACAAAGAGCTGCCCCAGTCAGTTTTGCTGAAACAGCTCAACTGTTCCATATACCATCCAATGAGAACTGAAGCCTCCAAATGAAATAAGAAGAAGAAAGAGGCCCACAAATGAGAATATGGGGGATGGGGAAGGGAGAGGATGTGAAAACTCCAAGGAGCAATTCAAATTGATTTGGTTGCTATAACATAGCTGACTTCTCCATATTTATTATAGATGTTTTGGTGTTTTAACCCTTGAAGCAACAATTGCAACCTTTTTCCCCCTTTCAAAAGATCTGGAGAGATCTCCTATATGCTAAAATTGGGATGTTTAAATTTGGAGTGTTAATATATAGGTGTATTGAATTTATTTAATAAAAACTTGCTGCTATCTTCCCTCAAACACAAAGCTGTGTGTGCAAAGTTGTAACAAGCAATCTTTGTGCCCAGTTTAATAAAACATGTCCAGGCATTCAACATAAAAGGTACTCTACAATATTACTGACTAGGCTAAGAGATGGTAGGAATACAGGGAGGAAGGAACATCCTTGAGGTATAACCCCTTCAAAAAGAAAATGTGTTTTTTGATGGTTTCTTATCTTTCCTCCTTCTATTGCATTTCTTCTTATACTACTTTTTTGGGAAAGTATATTGGATATTAGTACTTGCCTAGTACTTTGATTCTTCCATTAAGAACATTTCTAAACTCTGAAATGTAAGGAAAAATGGAACAATGGACTATTTTATGCCCAAGAGACTTTTGTAATTCTTCCAGTGGAAGAAAAGTTAGATAAGAATAAGAAATAAAATGATATAATAAATACAGAAATTCATTCTATATAACTAAAGAAACAAAATAGCTTGTGGTATAGGGATAAGGAATTGGAAAAAATGAGATTCCTGAGGGGGAAATCGTTAAACCAAATTACACTTGTCACAAAAAATTTAGAGGATGGATATTTATTTGATTCCATGGTTGTAATCAACGAATCACAATACATTGAGTGAGGTGATCTATTTCACCATCATCATAGATCAGGGAGGGTTAAATTATATCATCAACTGTCCAAAAGAATGGAATGAGGATACAAGAAACTCTGTCATTTGGAGTCATCAAGTTTCTTAGGTCTATGCTGATATGCACTCTGATTGGGTAAAATGGAAATGATTATTTATCTTTTATAAGAGTTTATCACTAACCTACTCCTTGAATCACAGACCATATGGAAAATGTGTTTATCTCCTTGTAGAGTTTCACAACCCAAGCAAATGATCCATTTCTATTCACATGGCTTGTTTAGAGGCATTTAGAAAGTATGTTATTGGATTGTTTACTAGTTAGAGAAAGCACATTCTGGTTATTGCCCAAACCAGGTCTGTTGTCATTAAAGAAATAGATATATACATTTTTCTATTTGATCAAAACCACTGCTGAAGTTTTTGTTGCTTTGAGATCTCACCGTTGTTCTCTTTTTCTTCCTCATCATTTTTCTCTAGGTCATTTCTAGCAAATAGGACTGAAAAAGTCTACATAAATATACTACATCTGAACTTATGATTAAGTGAATTGGCATTAAGGGACTAATCCTATAATCTTTATGAACATAGAATATTAATGTTGCCTTTTCATTAAATTGAATATTAATCATATTTAACATTTAATAATCATATTATGCATACATGATTCTGTGGTCTATAGCTGCTATTAAATTCAATAGAAGTTGAAGAGATGGAAACATCCTTTGTATCATTCCTATGTTCATTGAATCTTTCACTGAAACTGTCCCGATTGCAATTCTGATCATTCTAATAGGGAGCATCATCCCATTGCTTTTCCTTGAGGTAACTTCTGAGCTTAAGGGATAGAGAGCTTCTATTGCAGTTTCTTAAACACTGTGCTACTGAAATCAATTTTACATGAGAATTATTGACAGTAAAACTCTAAAAAGAGAAACCAGAGGGATCACATTATAAATGATAACACTTCCAAATATGAAATAAGCTTAATATTTCTTTCTGTTTTATTCATTGAACCAAAAACAAGGGAAAGAAGTGGTTGTTTACAAATAATATTCATCAAAAAGATTAAAATGTATTTAATGCTTTGACCTTTATATTAAGTCTTTAAATCCTCTTTGCCCCCACTTTCACATACTAAAACCTTGGTTTCTCTGAATATAATACTCTTTTGAGATGTAAACTTCCACAAGCCTATCCTTCCTTAATGGCCATTTCTCTATACATCATCCCTTCACCTATCATAAGATTCTGATACTATTCACAGCAGAATGTCTCCTGTAATTATCTTTATTTCATGAGAATACTCCTGGAATTTGGATTACAAATCTGAAGTTGCTACTAAATAGGTCAGAAAATTAGGTTACTAATGGAGTTTCTAGACTACTTTTCTCTCTTTGATGTTGTTTTCCTTCTATCAGATGTGTTCATCTCAAAACATTTAAGGGATCTCTTAAAAAAAACTTCATTCTTTTGATTTCTAACTTTAGTTCTCTGGTTTATGATAAAAAAGATTTAAGGTTATTATAAGTTCCTTGAGTTAGCCTAATAAAGCCATTTGCTTTCTTTTATTTGCTAGAGAGCTTCTTTTGAGGAATTTTTTGTTACCTTTATGAAAAAATTTGAAAATATATTTTCATTGATAATTTTGATCATGACAATGTGACTAATAATGGTTATTCAATTACTTTTACAACTGGAAAAAACATTCAGCAAGGATCTATAAAGGTACTTTGTAGGTTCAGGTATCTTACTAGGTACAAGGCACCATGCTAGGTATTAAGTACATACATACACATACACACACATACACACACACACAACTGGAGTAGTGCCTGTGTTCAAGTGTACTTTTAGAAAACTAGTACATGAAGGTAGTTGAGTGAAACCAAAATAATGAAAAATAATTTGGAGGAAGGGATAATACCATTATCTTGGAATAAGGGAAAGAAATCATGAAGAATCTTAATTGTATGATACTTAATGGATTTGTGATGTTAGCTAAATAACAAAGTTATTTAGTTTTAGACCTAAAGACCTCTGGACATAGCCTTGCCCACTCATTTTTTTTTTTATTATCTTTGCTAATAACAATAGCACTTATACAGTGCTTCAAAGTTTTCAGAGCCTTTCACATATGATCTTCACAACAGCCTAACTAAGTTAATATTATTATTATCTGTTTTACAGATAGTCAAATCCAAAGCTGAGAATGATTAAGTGATTTTTTTCAGGGTCATGCAACTAATAAGTATCTGAGGCAGGATTTGAAGTCAGGTGTACCTGACTCTGCAACCAGAACTTAATTCACTGTTCCATTTAACTCCCTTGCTTCTTTATAAATGAAATGAAAAAAAAAAAAGACATGGAAAAGATAAATGATTGCTCAAAGACATAGCAGTCAGCACCAGAATCCATTTGAAGCCAGGTGCTATGACTAGTGCCTATCCTATTGAAACATCTACTCTGTGCCTCGGTTTCCTATCTTTAAAATTGAGACAATGAAGCCTATAGTGCCTAGCACTCAAGGTTATTTTAAAGTTCAAATATGGTCATGTGTGGGAATTGGCTTGCAAATTTGAAAAGCACTAAATAAATGATTTGGAACTTTATAGTTTGTGCTTTATACACATGGTTTCATCGGAAATTCAAAATAACTTTACAGAGTAAACCCATATCTTCCATAGCTAAGGTTCAGAGAAAATCTAAGCCTCCATCATGGTTTTGTTATTTCTTGGTGTCCAGGAAAACATTTAAAACCATATTTTCCCAATGCCAAGTCAAGCACATTACCCATTATTCCATAAGCCACATTCTTTCATTAATTTCTCTGCCAGTTAATTAGAGAGAATAATTTAAGAATAAATTTCTTATTACAAGTGAACTTCACCTTTAAGATTGGTTCCAACTTGGGATGGAAAATGCCATCCTCATCCATAAAAAGAACTATGGAAGCTGAATATGAATTAAAACATACATACTATTTCTACCTTTTTGTTTGTTTGCTTGCTTGGTTTGTTCTCACAACTTTTCCCCTTTTGGTCAGATTTTTCTTGCACATTACAAATATAGAAATATGTTTAAAAGTATTGGATATTAAATTGATGATTTGGAGAGCAGGGCAGTAATGGAGGGAGGAAGAAAAATTTGGAACACAAAATCTTACAATAATGAATTTTGAAATGTATCTTTACATGTATTTGGAAAAATAAAATACTATTGAGGGAAAAAAAGAATGACAAAACTGGGTCTAAGACAAAAAGAACTAAAGGAATAGAGGATAAAGGGATAAGCCCAGAGACTTGGAGAAGATAGCCCATCTTATTTTAGTCCCCATATAGATGGACATGGTTGAGCATGCTCTTGAGGGAGGGAGGAAGAGCTGGAATCCAACCCCTTCCCCAAAAGCTGATGAAGCAACATCTTGATTTGACTGCAGGAGAGAATGGTGCTTGCCCTTTCCTAGAGTCAAACCTCATACTGTCTAAGGGACCAAAACTGATTTATCCCAGCTCCTAAAGGGAATAGGATAGTAAAGACAGGGTAGAGAGTTGTTATGCCAGAAGCATGGGCAGGCTCCTCCTAAGAGTCAAGTAGATACCAGATGCAGTTCTGACATACCCCAGCTGGGTTTCCTCCCTTGCTCCTTAACTCCTAGACTCTCTTAATTGGTGTTATCTTCTCTGTACAGTTGAGGACAGTTCTGGTGCCTGGTGAGTGTTTTCTTTTTGTTGTTGTTGCTTTGGGAGCTCCATCTGGCTCCTTGTTTTATGTGTGCATCTAATATGTAGCCCAGGTCCTTAACTCCTCAGGGACCATATTTTCTGTCTTTGTATCTTACTTGCTCCAGAAAATAAGGCCACCGAAGGTGAGATGAAGTGACCTGGGACTCTCAATGCCTTTATTTTAAAATAATGTTTTTAAATTGAATTAGGCCCATGCACTGACCCTTTCCATAAGGGGGTCATACAGTGGGTGACAATTAATTATCAAATATTTATTGTACAAATTATTAGGTTCCAAAGAGTATAAGGTAATGGGGGTTCCAATCAAGTTAGAGCAACTGAATTTGCTGATAGGTCTTCTTCCAAAGTTATATCAATATTCACTATGCCATGCTATCTTTTTTTGGCATAATGGTGTGTGCTCTAACTTATTTGGATATGGAAAGGGAAGTGGGTGGGGAGTGGAGAGAGACAAATGGAAATAGCTTGGGGTTGATCTTGGCTCTGACCAATCATCTCAGTGGAATAATTTAAGCCTAATTATATTTCTCTACTAGTTGATATATGTGCCTTTTGAAGAAAAAAAAAAAAAAACAATGATTACTTGAAAAAAATGGTTTTAATGTTGAGAAATAAATTCTTGCTTTCACCATAAAGCAGTTAAATGTTTTGTTTTTCTCTTCAGAAACATTCTATACAGGCTGGATGAGAAGACCCACCAGTTTTCCATACTCCATGAAGCTTGGGAACATGAAAAGTTACATCTGTCAAATGAGACCCTTCAAGCAGCACTGTCCAAGGTGCTGAACAGCATCAATTCAGCTCAGGTTTTCTTCAAAGCAGGACTTGATGTGTTTGAGAGTGGCTTGTTGGGGAAGAACTGAGAAAATTCTCAGCATTTTAAAAGAAAGTTTGTTTACAATTCAGCAAACAAAAGCTCTATTCTGACCAGGATTTCTGTGAGGTTGAAGGCTTTTTTTCAATAGGTTTTCAACTGTTGTCTAAAGGTACTATTATGTGTTTTAAAATGTATGTGAAAAAGAGCCTTTTGCACATTTACTATTTTTCATACATCTACATTTTGAAATGTGTAAGAGCAAGTTATAGGATTAACACTTAAGATTTATCTTTTAGAAAGAAATCTGCTGTATTTTTATATACATATTGAAAAAAATACTATGTTTTGGGGACTGAAGCCCAAAAAGTTCTGGACAATCTTTGCTCCTGTGGATGAAACATAGGAATGTTATTTATCTCCTACATGTAAGCACTATTAGTGACCCAGTTTCTAAAATAGAAATGGAGAATTGATAAAGTTGAAGTTTAATTTCAATGGTAAGTGTTTTTTATGAAGAATTCAGCTGTTTCAACTGAGTGACCAGTTGACCAAAAACTCCTTTGAATGTTTCTGTTTGTGAAATGAAGTGCCTGATTTTAACAAAACTAGATGTAGTAATACACTGGTTACAAAAATAAAGTTTTCAAGTGTTACCAATCAAAGAGCCATAAACAGTCTAGGGAAACTCTTGAGATATATCTGCACAGAACAATTTAAATGCAAATTTTCCCTAATAAGATACATAGTAAAGCTTTGAATCTTCTCATTTTTCTCAGTTGAGTTTGTAAGAATGTAAGGAAAGGTACACATCTATGAAACAGAAGAATATATGGGGATGGAAGAAACCATTGTTACCTAGGGCTCCCTTTAAAAAGGACTAATGAGTGCTCTTCTTATTTGTAGCTTGAGCAACCTTGTTGAGAGGCATTTTCCCAAGAACAAGTCAAAAGTACTTTTATAGAAATGAAGACCAAGTTTCTTTTTGAAAACATAAATATTTTAGAAAGAAGAAAATTCCTTTTTCTATCACTAAAGAAAAGTGGGTTTTAGAGAATGAACATGATTGCTCTGACCCAGTGAAAATTTTATTAATTTTTAATGAAGGAAATTTTAGTAATGGTTCATCCAACTCTATCTGACCTCCTTAATGGTAGTAATAGGTGTTGGTGACATCAAACATGACTTTGGACAGGAGAATGTAATTTAGGGTACAGTGGTTCTGATACTAGCTCACTGTGGGAAATGGGTTAGTTTTATAGATAGGCTTTATCTTTCCTCTCCCACATCCTCTCACCTTTTTAGAGCAACTTCCATTTTGAACTACCATAGGAAAAGCAATTTTTGGAAACTAGATCTGGCTATAGATGAACATAACAACTCCTAAATCCGCTATTTTCCATAATCTCCTATCACATAACATTTTAAACCTCTACAGTATTCTCTTAGTCTATTTGAAAAATGTATTTCTGATATCACATAAACTGATTCCATTTGAAAACCTATTTTCAGACTATTTCTTGCAATTTCTTATGCCTAATAAAACACCCTTGTTTCACATGTCACTTCATATCAGATATCCAACCCTCAGATTTACTAATTTAGCATTCGGTTGATGCCATGTTCTTGAAAGCCTATAGGTTTTGATTTCCTAGTCTTCAGTTTCTATTTTTCTATATTTTGGTTTAAAAAAATCACTAGGAAAAGAAAATGAATAGTCAACTATAGGCAAAAATGTAAAGAAAAGTTAATCATTATTGATTGATTCAATGATATGAATCAAAATGTCTTTTCCACAGTTTTTATATGACCAAAAAAATTTCAACAAACATTTACTAAAAGCATACTATATTTAAAGAAATGATACTCAAAGACAAAAGAGAATAATTCCTATCTTTAAGGAGCCTTTATTTTAGAGTCTACTGGGAAATTACAGAATTTGAGGCAGTTAGTTGAAAAATTCAGTCCTTAAAGGGCAATTGCAATGAAAATTATCCCAGTAAATCCACTTTATTTTAAGAATCACTTCCTCCTTGCAAAGTATTTTCTAAATGTTTTCCTTTAAAAATATTTGTTTCTGCCATATTGGAGGAGTTTTCCATATGGAAGAGCTAGAGGCTTGCCAAGGCAAGGTTCCCTCCTTATATTATCTTCAGTTCCTTTTCTTGTTCTTCCAAGATAAACATTACAGCACAAGGGGAGACACAAGCTCAGGACACCTGGGGCCAAACAGTGTAGAACATTTTAAAAACACTCTCTTTGTGCAGGTATTTCTTAAATATTTAATCGGGTTTCAAGGCAAACCTTCTTAGTCTTTCTATAGGGAAGCAGTTTTTTGTTTGTTTTGTTTTCATTTTGTATTTCAGATTGAAAATCTCTTCCATTCCTGACTTATCTCTAAATAAATGTCTTAATCCTTTAAAGCATCTCCAGATCTACTTTTTAAAAATAACAGTCACTTATCCCTCTAAATCAAATGAGGCACAGACAGAATAATCTGGAGATAACCTATATTATCCTTCAAAATTTTATAGTTTCAGTATTTGAATGTGGGCCATTAATTATGAATGGCGAGTATGATTTTTATTGGTCCATTTAAGAGAATTCATGAAGAAACTTAACTCTGATTAAGCCAGATGCCAAACTGATATGAAATCTATAATAGATCTTTCTTTAACTATAACAAACCTCTTAACTACCAGTGTTATTGCTATGCCATGCTCAGGGGTCTACCAATTTGTTTTCATTTGATCTTCTGTGTGTGTGTGTATATGTGTGTGTGTGTGTGTGTGTGTGTGTGTGTGTGTGTGTGTGTGTGTGTGTGTATGAGTGTGTGTGTTCCGCAGAAATGGAGAATTGATAATTTGGACACATTAGGAAAATAATAGGAATCATGTTTTTCCCATTGACTGGAAATATCTCTAACCTCTAAAAATATGTGAAATTCTTCTCTCACCTTAACTCTGAGATAGCATGGGCTCAAAGCATAATTCCATTAATTCAGCCACACAAAGACATTAGAATTTTGTAAAGTGTATATCTGTGCCTTGAGTCGTCAATTCTAGTTCTAGAATGCTTTCAATACAGTCTCTGCTCCAATCCCCTTTGTTTAAGTAAGATGTAACCCTATTTTTACAGATGAGACAACTGAGTCCAGAGAGATAGATTTGTTGAGTGATTTGTTGACTCATAAACTTGTAGTGAAATCTAGAATTCAGATCTTCTACTTCTCATGCCTATTTTATCTCCCAGAGATCCAAAGGATATCCCCCCCCATAGAATTCTTTATCTTTGGGTATTCCGTCATTCCACAGCTGCTGAGCACAGCTGGGCTGCTGCTTCAGATAGTGGCAAGTTCCTTGTCTGTCTTAGCCAACCAGTAACACTGCTACCTCCAGAGAATTCAGATGAGGGACATGTAAAAGACATATGCTAAGTAGGGTACATTACTACTGCCCTACCAACTGAGAAGGGGAAAATTGAGCTAAGGACTTTCATGTTAGAGCAAGTTGGCTCAATATTATCATGACCATCTAAATTACTTTTGGTTCACATCCTTATGCATGTATTATTTAGTGACATAGGTAAGAGAGTTACACTGCTAGAATATCAAACAGGGCTCAAGGCTTTGGGGCTGACACATTCTTAATGACAACACGTTGTATTGAAAAGAATAATGGGCATAGTTAGCCAAGGACTATTTTTAGTCCAATCTTTCCAATATGATCCACTTTCCCAAAGTGATCAAAAAGCAAAGAGGTAGCTCCCATATTCTTGGTACTTGATTACAATAGATAAATAATGAATTTTCAGCTTCACCGTAACCAGACACATAGCAATTCACAGATTTAGATACAAGCAAATAGATGTTCCTCTAACTGCTCAATGTCACAGACTTACAAAGAATAGGATGAAAAAGAGAAAGCAAGCAGTCACAAAATATCCCCATACAATGTTGACTGATCTGAAGATATAGAAGTGTGATGACTTAAAAGTTTCTGATGGAATCTCAAAAAAAGAGATTTTCAGCCCTAGTTTTATAACCCAATAGTCATGTGCTCCTGTGGATCTGTGTTCTCCTTAATGCGGGATTTCCTTTTAATGATATAGATCATAACCCATCCATGCCAGCTATCCTCTGCAGCTCTGATTCATGTCTTCCCATCTGTTCACTACTAGCAGTCCCCTCAATATGTCAAACCATTTGTTCTTTTGCAAAGATATCAGAGGAGTGGTAGTTCAAGAATAGTCCATCAGTTATCTTCTTCTCTGATTGTATGACCAGTCTATCTTCTTTTTTTGCTCTTACTTTTTTTTTTATAGTCTCTTATTTCAGTCCTCTATAGTTTCCTGTTTGTGATAACCAATGTGAGCCCTTTTATTGTTCTTTGAATGATACTCTTTTCATTTCTCCAGAGTTCATATTGTTTCATGATTCTTAGAACTATGAATTGAAGTTTTTGCAACCTTATATTTTTCCCCAGCCCTGGAAAGCACAAACATTTTGATCTCCTTTAATGTCTGATGTAAGTTTATATCCATCTTGTTGTTATTGTTGTTTAAAAGGGGCATCTTTTATACTGACCATTTAGTTGGAGGATAAGCCTAGAGGTCAAAGAATGGATTTAATTTCATTACAATTCCTATTTGGAACTGTTTTCAATTCTTCATCTTTAACTAAAACCAATGAATAAATTATTTATGATAAAAAAAATCTTCAAATCATCCAAACATTTTTGCCTAAAATTCCATTTTACCTAGAAATAGTTAGAAGTTAAACTTCTGTCTCAGTGTACAATATTATAATCTCACATGGCTCAGCATAATTATTTACTTCTGAGTTTTGAGATCTACAACATCATCAAGATAAGGTGAAGTCACCCACCTCTAATTCATTGATGCATGCCAAAGGTCTTGCCTTAGTAGGTGATTTTTGTGAATTGTGATTAAAAATAAAATCAGCATCTGGTACCCAGCCCTCTTGAGAGAAGGAAGCATTATGCTTAGGTAGCTGGATTGGATCATCAATGACAGATTAGGACTTGAAGCTCTTCCAGTGTGGTGACACCAGCCAGAACTTGTGTTCCAAGGTCATTGTTTTGAATAATGCAGGGTCACCTCCAAGCCATCATTAGGCACTAGATGAAGGCTTTACAGTAGGCATCAATATATTACTATGACCTGTCTTAAAATGCTTCAGTCAGATTTTTAGATAACAATAAGAAACAGACTTAAAGTGGCCATCACATGAAATGTGATAAAAAGGAGCAAAATTTTACTTTGATACAGAATCACAGAACATCAGAATTGGAGGGAATCTCAAAAATCAGTCAGTCCAATTCAGATTTGTAATCTGAAATCCCTTCTACAACCTCTCTGAAAAGTGTGTATTCTTCGTTAGACAGAATACTTTCTATGATGGGGAATACAATACCTACCAAATGAAATCATTTCAAATTCAGACACTTACTTTTAGGAGGTTTAATCAATCAATCAAGTATGTATTAAGGATCTATTGTTTGCAGATTTGGTGATCTTTCTTTTATAGAGCACATCAAAACAAGCAAAAAAAGGGGGGACAGAATAGTACAATGGCTAAAAGCCACTAAATTGTAAGTCAAAAGACCTGGATTCAGATTCTACTTCTGCTACATACTATGTGTGTGACGTTGTGCAAATCACTTAATTTCTGTGTCCCTCCATTTCATTTTTTATAAAATGAAAGACTAGGACAAAGGCTCTCAAGTCTCATCCAGCTCTTAATCTATAATTCTATGATCTTGTGAACTTTGTTTCATCATACTGTAGGCACATAGAGGAGGAAAACTGAAGCAACTAATGGGGAGAACAAACATCAAGCCAGCTGTAAAAGTGAATCTGTGTTTATTGCAGCAATTGAAATAGCAAGCTTTATAAAAGGTTCATCAGAATCTGCTATTCTGAAGGCTCTGGAAAACCTTCACAGAGTTCTAAGCACCCCATTAAGTACAAATGCATTTCAGTTAAGTATCTTGTGTGTATGTAATTGAGAATTTCAATTGACTTGAATTTGAATAAAGAATAGTAACAAAAGGAGAGAAAAAGAAAAATCCAGGTTTTTTAGCCATCCTTGGTCATCTTCAAGCATGATTTCCCCCTCTGTGGTCTTTCTATTGCTTCCCTTTTACCCTCTCTCCATAATTTCTATTATACATTTACACATGCACATATAACACATTTATATAAAGTTGTATCATATGCGTATTCTATACATTACATGTATGTGTTTGCAGACATGCAGGCATTTATTTTGCAGGATGCAATTTTGGCATCTTAATTGATCTCATACTCAGTCCAGATGTATTGTCCCTGCTCTCATTCATGCATGCATATCCACTCAATGAAAAAAAATTATTATATTCCATATTTTTTCAACTGCTTTTTCTGTCAGTCCCAACTCCATTTGCAAGGTCAGAGCTCCTTTACTGTAAATCCTGAGTCTCACCTGTACTTCTCAAAAGAAGAGATATTCATTCTGTTATTGGATTGGAGAGTATAACAATACTCTTAATTTAGTGGGTAATAAAATCAATTTAGGGAATGATTCAAGGAAGAAAAGCTTCAGGTAAGGTTTGGTGTCAAGTGCATTTTGTGGTAGGATGGGAGGCTCAATTATCCAAATAAATACAGGAAGATGGATTATACAATCAATCAAGAGGCATTTATTAAGCTGGGAGCACAAAAATAAAAATAAAACAGTTCCAATCCTCAAGGAGCTTACATTCTATCATTCTGTTTACAGTAAATGTAGGCAGTAAAGATGGAGATAAGTGAACTTTATGTGTGATCAGGAGTAGCAATTCTGTAAAAAAGTAATAGAAAGAAGCTGGCTAGGTAAACAGATGACCTGGCTCTACAACTTGCTACTTAGGTGACTTAGATGAAGTCATTTCCTTTCTCTACACATTAGTTTCCTCATCAGACTAATGAGATGGGGTAGACCAGATGACCTCTAGGATCCCTTTCACATCAATTTGAGATTTCCCTGGAAAACAATCGAGTCCATGAGAGACTATCTTCATAAGTCTAACAGCTTTCAGTCCAAGCCATACGATGATTTAACCTAACAAACACCTAGAGAAACCTTTCTTTTAGGGCTTCTGAATCTTTTTTGCTGGGGCTAATTAAGATATACCCTCTCAATCCCCTGAGGATCACACTGATGCCTATTGTAAGTTATAAGTCATAGGCTATATTCCAGCAAGCTCAAGAGATTAATATCCAGCTATTATTATGAATTATTCTGTTGTGTTGAGTTAATGTGACTCTTTTGTTCTAATTAAAGGACCAACTTGGCATCTGAATAGAAGCTTAGCCAGTACAGTTAAAGTCCTGTGTTAATGAACTACATATTTTTTTTCAATTAAAATGCCTAATTAGTTTATTATCTAGCAAGCTTAGTAAATAAGAATGCTCAGCTACTTCAGGAAAACCTTTTCAATCCATCTTTATGCAGATAGCCAATAGTCCCAGTGTTTTTATTCTAATTGAAATTTTGGTCTCATTTGCTAGTGCCATTTTTGTTATTTCCTATATATCTTCTAGATGAGCAAATCAAGATAAAAAGATGTTTTGCTGAAGCTCTCTCATTAGAAGAATGGTGTTTTTCAGGTTATTAAATTTGGGGGATGTTTTATTCCAATGTTTTTTGAAATTATTGGGGAAAGGAGTGTGGGATAGAGGGGAGGCATTAATTCTGGAATCAGCAATGCCTTGAAATCAAATCCTAGTTCTGTCATTTCCTACTATGTGACCTTGAGAAAGTCATCAATTAACGTTTTGGCACTCAATTTATTCATTTGTAAAATAAAAGTGTTGGAATTGATGAACTTTAAATTTCTTCCCAGTCCTGCACCCCTTATCCTCTCTTTCATAGGGAAGCTCTATACTTATATATTTAAAAGTAGTTCACCTACTCCCCCCAAAGAGATTATAAATCATTTCTGTTTAGAGGTCCCAGTAGATTTCTCTTCATTCATTGGATATTCATGTGTGATAGACAAAGGTTTAATAATAATTGTGCCCAAAGCTCCAAGCTTCCCCAGTGAGCTCTTATAGAGAATATATGTAAGTTTATTTTAAAAACAATGGAAAAATCCTCCATAGTATTTGGCTGTGCTTGTTTTTTTTTAAGGCAGCTTGGCAAACTAAAGGAAAGCCCATAATGTGGACAGTTGCTTTTTGAGATTTTGTTTGCAATGGTGATTTAAGCTTTTTTCCCAATTATTTGAATTATGTATGCAAAACCATCATTTAAAGCCATGATTTAAACTTGAGAACATGAGAAAGTACCCAAAAAGATGATAATATACAACATAGTATAACAGTACACCAAAACAAGGGGGAAATCATTATATTAGCCAAAGAAAATCCAAGCCCTATATCTCTTCATTCAGGTTAAATTCAGTTTCTTAAAATCCTTCAGAGAGATGTCAGCGTCTTTTCTTTGTGCATGAATTTCCTAATATTGAACCCTGCTTTAAAAAAACAATATAGCCCAGAAATGGGGCATCATTTCAAATTTATAGTTTTTCATTATAGTCATTATTGGCAGTGTCTAAAATGGGCATGGACCCACATAAGCTGATAGTTAACTAGGTGCTGCTGAACATCTCATTAAAATTCAGGAGTTTAGAGATAAACTGTTACAATTTGTCCATAATCTGTTACTATTCACCTTTACAAATTTAAAGAAAAAACAAACAATATGATCGATGGAACAGTGAAATGAATTAGTGTTGTCTACTCCAAGCAGAGGAAAAATTCTACTTTTTACGTCTAGCTCCTATGAGAACCTGTGGCCTACCTGGAAAAGTACTTTGTAATTTGAAATATAGAGAAAATGTGAGTAGGATGCCCATCCAGGTAGATGATAGGAATGAATATGTTATACTTCAATTACAAAATGATTTGCACACAATGAAAAAAAAAGTAATAAATGAAGGCATAATATTTTCCTATACATAGGATATTGATTCAGAAATCAAAAGTATATATGTACAATGTAATGATAATGTTTAAAATAAGCTTTTTTAAAAAAAATAAATGGAGAAAAATACCAGTGTGTTTGTTTTTTTTCTGACATGGTGTCTGTCTCTTATTTTATACATAAGCTAAAATATCAATTAGAGTTTAAAATGAACAGATTGTTCCTATTGAGAAAATGAAAATATACTACTAGTAATAACCACTTAAGTGATGGTGTAGAGTTTGCAAAAACCTTTATATTTATTGTCTCATTTGGGCCTCAAAACAGCTTTGTAAAGTAGCTGCTGCAAATATTATGGTACACATTTCACAGATGAGGAAACCAAGGCTCAAAATTTAAGTGATTTGGTCAGAAAAATTAAAGCCCAGATCTTCTCAAATCTGAGCCAGATCACCATTTACTATGCTCTTGATTAAAATGGAAGGGGAAAGAAATATCAGCAATGGACTCATTTCTCCACCAAAGTTTTTCTTTATTGCCTCACAGAGTAGTCTGTAGATGATTGGGAATGATAAAAGGCTTTGTCCATAAAGCACAAGTTTTAGATGGTTCTACTATTTTGATTTTGAGTACCAATCCTGTGACATACTATATTTTTGTTTCCTAAGATCCAACAAGGCTCAGTTCTGAGGGGCTAACTGCCATGTTGGCCACAGGTAGACAATTTAGGTGATGAATTTTTTGACCACATTATTCTCAAAGACCATTTACTATGTAGCAGAAGAGTTGATATGACTGAGGTGTAAAGTGTGTCTACATGGATAAAATCACAGGTCCTTGGAGGATGAAAGAAGAAAAGCCAGTTCATGGGAAATAAAGAAGCCATATCTTGCTAACACTTTTGCTTTTGTTGTTGTTATTGTTATTGGGTTTTATTTTTTTTTTTTTTGCACTAGTAAGGGAAGGACTCAGGTTGCTAATAACTTCTAATCGTTATCAAAATTCAGTGTTCCTACTTGCCATCTTTTTAGTGGTTCCTTCATATCCAGTTGTCCTGAAATAGGGAAATGGAGAACAATTTTTTTACTTTACTTTTCCCATTCCCTTCCTTCTCCTAGCTTCCTGAAAATAACACAGAATGGAATAATTATCAAATTTGTGAATGAAATTAAGAGGAATACTTAGAATTTTAGGGGACAGAGTAGCAAAACACACTTTAATAAGCAAGACTATTAGGTCAATCCTAATAAGATGAAATGCAATGAAGATAAATCATACGCTTTCCCCCCAAAAAAATACATTTTAGAAATACAGAATATCTTGGAACAGAGTAATAACACTTTATTTGACAAAATATCAGTGTCACCAATACTTGACAAAGTCAGTGTCAGCAATATTATATGGTACCAAAATGGCCAACTCATATTTGGATTGTGGTAAGTGAATCAGAATAAAATCACAGACTTACTTTATGTTGCATTAATCTTAACAAATATAGGGTATTGTGATTGGTTCTAGGTAATAAGTTTAAGAAAAATAATGATAAGCTGGACATAGATGAAGACACAGAGATAAGTGAACAGACAGACATTAAGTAGTGTGCCTAGGACTGTACTATGTATTGAGTCAATGAAAACAAAAATTGTTAATAAGGTAGATCAATTGGAGAATGGCTAAACAAATTGTGTTATATGAATGCAATAAAATATTTCTATGCTGTCAGAAATGGTGACTATGAATATAGAGAAGCAGAGAAAGATTTACAAGAATTGATGCTCAATAAAGTAAGCAGAGCCAAGAAAGCAATATAAACAATGTCTACAGCAATCTAAACAGAACAATCACAAAATAATCAAAAGCGAATATTGCAAAATTACAAAGAAAGAAGCATGGCCAGAAAGAAGAAAAATGAGAAGACATCCTTATGCTGCTTCTTTGCTGAGCTGGGAAGTTCATGGTACTTTGCATGCATTCTCTTTTTCTAAGGTATTGGTCAAATGTATTTCTCTTCATCTTTTTCTTTAAAGATGTTATTTGTTATATGGGGTGGCTTTTAGGTGGGGGATGGAGAAAGAAAGATATTTGGAGAAATTCTGGTGACACGAAAAGCAAAAATAAAATAGCAATAATTACTTTACAAATTAAAAACAAACAAGTGATTCCTACCACTAAGAGGTTTAAATTCTAATAGGGAAGACTAAACATAAAGGGAAAGAGAAATAAGATATTGTATAGAGATAGCTAGGGAAATCGTATGGAGGTCTATTATTGACATGGTAAAATGAAGGGGAAAACTTGCCTATCAAGACCATTGGATCCAAGTTTGTATCTAAAGTTGCTTAGATGCAAGAAATGAGTATGATGACCAGAAAGTAGACAGCCTGAAAGAAAATGCTTTGGAAGTGTCGTGAAGGTCTGATTTCTGGCAAGAGAAGTCTTAAAAAACCTTCAGTAGCTACCTCCAAGAATTAGGACCATGTAAAAGAAAAATTAGACTTTTTCTACTTGTCCACAGAGGGAAGAACTAGGAGTGGTGAGTGAAAGTTAAAAGAAGGAGATTTAGGTTTGATAGAAGAAAAAAAAAACAACTTTGTCATATTGGAAGTGATTAAAATGGAATTAGATCCCTATATGATAGTGGCCTCTCCCTTACTGGACATAATTTTTCCCTACTTAATAGTCATCTTTATTTTCCAACTACATGTAAAGATAGTTTGCAACATTCATTTTTATGCAATTTTGTTTCTTCCTTACTTCCCTGCTTCCTGCCAAAAATGACAAATAATCTGATATAGGTTAAACTAGTACAATTCTATTAAACTTATTTCCATATTAGTTATGTTATGAAAAAGGAATCAGAACAAAAGGAAAAACCTACGAGAACAAAAAACAAACAAAAAGTGAAAAAAATTATTTCTCTGAATGTGGATAGTATTGTTGAGAAGTGCTAAATCTATCAAAGTTGGTCATTGCACAATGTTGCTGTTACTGTGTATGTGCTCCCCTGGTTCTCATCACTTCACTCAGCATTAGTTCATGTAAGTCTTCCCAGGTTTTTCTGAAATCTACCTGTTTGTTCATCATTTCTTATGGTACAATACTATTCCATTACATCCTTATACGAAAATTTGTTCAGCCATTCCCCAGTTGATGGGGATCCCCTCAATTTCTAATCCTTTGCTACCACAAAAAGAACTGCTATAAATATATTTTATAGATGTGGATCTTTTATGATCTATAGGGTTACAGACCTAGAAATGGTATTGCTAGACTCTCTGGGCATGTTTCCAAATTGTTGTCCAGAATAATTGGATCAATTCACAACTCTAACAATGAAGCATCAGTGTTCCAATTTTCCCACTTACTCTCCAACATTTAGCATTTTCCTTTTCTCTCATATTAGCCAATCTGATAGGTGTGAAGTATTTTAATTTACATTTCTATAATCAATAGTGACCTCACTGGACATCTTAAATAGCAAGTTAGATATTCATTTGGTAGATTATTTTAAAGAAATGAAATTATAAAAAAATAATGAATGTTTTAAAAATCATATTTAAAGGGAGGAGGATTACCTTCAGAACACTACAAAAATATATGGAGCACAATAACTCTATCAACATTTGTTAATAATTTAAGGAAGGTAGTTGGAAATTATCTGCAAAAATAGAAAAAGTGAATTTCTTAAATCAAATTAATACTACTCTGATCCCTAAGACAGATGTTATTGACAACAACAGAAAAGTTATTTATAATAGATGAAGACTGGGAGATTTCCCAAAGAGAGTGGGATAAAAATAACAATAACAAATATGACCAAGATACTGTGTCCACAATTTGAATTTTAAGGAAATAACCAAAAAAAGGGGAAATTATATCTATTTCCAGGTGAAGTGATGATTCTAGTTATAAAAATTACTGCTTTTGTTGTTCAGTCATTTTAGTGATGTCTGATTCTGTGACTTCATTTGGTATTTTCTTGGAAAAGATTCTGAAATGGTTTGCCATTTCTTTCACTAGATCATTTTTACAGATGAGGAAACTGAGCCAATCAGGGTTAAGTGATTTGTCCAGGATGACACTGTTAATAAGTATCTGAGGAAGATGAGTATTCCTGATTTCATGGCCAGCATTCTCCCCACCTATACCACTTAATTATTCCTATATCACATTAGGGAGCCAAGAAAAATAATGTTTTAATAGCTTAAATGAAGTATTATGATGAAAAATAAATCCATTGACATAATAATCTTTTAGGTATATTACTTATAAACACATGAGAAAGAGATAAGGGAAATTCCATTTGACATAAATGCATTAAATATCTGGGATTTAATTTACCAAGGCACACAGGACTTAAATTCAATTGTAATTCTTGTAGAAATCAAAGAAGACCTAAGTAACTGGAGAGATTTTCAATGTTCTTATCTCAGTTGCTCCAGGATAGAAAATAAAAATGACTAACCAAATTACTGGACAAATATAATGCTATACCTGTCACATTACAAATGTGATTCTTTATAGAGTAAAACAAAATATAAAATTTTACTTAAAAATAAAATTCAATAAAGGAGAGGAAGAGGGAGGAAAGAATGAGTCTTGATGTGTTGCCCGATGACAAATTCTACCATATCTACTGATATTATCTTCTAATAATCTATTGATAATACTACCAAAATTACCTGGTCCTGGATACATTTTTTAATTTAAAGTAAATCAGTGATTTACATTTGATATATTTGATAAATAAGACCTAGAAATGAATGCACATTTGATAAACCAAAAAAACTCAAGATTCTGGTGAAGGGACTGGGAAACAATCTGTTAAATATAGGTTTAGATCAGAATCTTATGCTACCTATCTCAAAATAGAAAATAATCTAAATAGAAAAAGTCAGGCCCTAAAAAGATTTAAGGAAAATGAAAGCTTATTTCTTTGGCAACAATGAAAAAGAAAAAAATCATAATGACATAAGAAGAGACAATAAAAAAACAAAATAGATATTGCTCATAAAATGACACTTTTATATAATAAAATCTATGCAAAAATAGAAGAAATTATATACACATAAAATATTTACATTAAAATATGATTAAAAGTCTTGCATTCAAGATAAAATTTTAAAAAATAAAATAAATTTTTAAAATTAAAATTGTTGGAGAGATTGTGGGAAAACAGGCATACCAATTCACTGTTGGGCTATCTGCAAGTTAGTCTGTTATTTTCTGGAAAATAATTTGCATTCATATGAAACAATTACTCATTTTTTCCTAGTCTTTGAACCAGATTCAATTACTAAAATATGGAGACTATATGCAAAGTAAATTATTGGTAATAAGAAAACTTTTTGTTAAAGACTAGGTCTCCTTATGTTGTCTACATTGGAAATTCAGGATTTACTCAGGCTATCAATTAGCATAGTTTCTTAGAACTACTCTGCTTCTTACCTGGGCTGTCTCACTCTTCTTTGGCCCAGATGGTGGCTTTTAACTCCTATGGGATCATCATATTAACACCAAATTTAATGTAGGCATCCAGTCTGTGTAGCACAGTCCAAGTCAGAGCCCTCAAAATTCAAGATTCACCAGTTTCAACCTTCTGAGAAGCTGGGACTACAAGAACATGCTACCATGCCTGTAAAAAGAGATTTAAAAAATATTCATATGAACAGCATATGTGCAAAAACTAAAATAACATGTGTATGTGTGTCTGTATGTGTGTCTATCTCCAGTCAATAACTCATAAATGGCTGGACAAATTATAACATGTTGATGTAATTATTTTAATGAATTAATGAATAAAAATATTTATTAAACAATTATTATGTGCCAACCACTGTGTTAAGTTCTGAGAAAACATTGTAAAGAATGAAAAATATGAAAAATCCAGAAAAGTTTAAAAATAATATCATATAATGCAACAAAAGCAGAATTTGAAAAAGCTAAATATAGCCTGTGACAATGTAAATGCAGTTGACATTAGAAGGGAATAAAATTTTAGTGAAATACAGTAGAGTACAAAGTTATACTATCAATGTGAAGTCTCTTATCCTTTCTTTCAATTAATGACCTGACAGTTTTTAGAATAGGTCTTTGTAAAAGATTTTGTATATCTGTTGGAAAGTTTCTATTATATCCAAATGCATAAATAATTTATTTTTTGAACAGAACAGGTCATGCCAAATGAACCTGATTTCATTTTTTATAGTCACTAGATGAATAAATTAGGAGAATTCTTGGGGGAAATATTTTTACTTTTATTTTATAGTTGAAATAAATATCCATTTCTAAAAGTGATTCTATTTAATCACTAGATTAGAATTGGAGTGCTACTCAGGAGCATTTAACATTTTGTCTATGGTAAGGGAAAACAAAATCAGGGAGGACTGGAATTGATAATTAGAGAAAGTCACCTCAAATCCTCAAAATATCCCTGTGATACAGACATATAGACAACTTGGATCTGGGGTAGCATGGTCAAAAGTACTTATTATAGATGTACAGAGAAAGGAAAAATCCTTTTGGGAAGGAATGGGTTCTGTTTTTTTAAAAGAATTATCTATTACAGATAGTACTGGATTCCCTCTCACTTAAGGTCATCAGAGAATCTTTTTCAAGTATTTAGATGTTGGACTCTATGGTCCCACATAATGCTAAGACTGTGATTCTGGGTAATGAACAGAATAGTAAATATTTGAGTAGATGAATAAGTTTGCACACATTCAGATGAATTTATTGCTTCTTTAAAACTTAAAGAACTGATCGTGGCACCCTTTAGTCAAATAGTCTTGTTTATATTTGTTCAGATTATTAGACTATATAATGAAAAAGAAAGCCAACTTGAAGTCCTCACAAACATTTTTGAGGACAAAACATCATATGTATATTTACCAAGTACTGAGAATGTAGAAAGAGAATTGATATACTGAAAAGGCATTCTTTTGAGCTTCCTATCACAACAAAGGGGATGTTGACACCAAGAATGTGTATAAGTGAAATATATTAAGCCCTGCCTCTATTATAGTTAAACCATAGTCTCTCCTAATTAGTTTCTCCTAATAGATGTTGCAGCTATCCTCAAGACTCACATGTGTATAGCTTTTTTTCATATGATTACCGGTAGCATCTCCTCCATTAACTATGAGCTTGTTAATAGGGACTATCCTTTTGTTTTCTCTGAATCTGCTATGCTTGGAACTGTTTAACTCATAGTAGGTGCTTAATAGATGTATAGTGGTTGATTGGCAGAGGATATTAATGGCACAGGCTTTTGACTTCATGAGGAGCTCAAGTACTTTCTGATATTTGGCTGGCATGATGGGGAACTCAGGAAAGAAAATAAACTCATCATATAACTAATGTGAAGGAAGATTGATGGACAGTTCCCATGCTCCCATTGGTAGTCACTTGCTATCAAGAAAAGTCAAGAAAAGGAGAAGGTACATTAGGTATATTCCATGTGACTATCTTAGGGTACAAAATGAACAAGAACTGCTCAAGATGGCAAGAATTGAATCTGTCTAAGTAGTGGAAACACCTAAATTGCTCAATCAGTTCATAGATATCTTTGGAATATTGGCATGTTATGAAATTGTTCCTAGAATCATAATAGGCACATAGTAGATGGAGCACTGGCCTCTGATCTAAAAAGAACTCATTCTAAGTCCTGTCTCAGACACGTACTGTCTGGCAAATATATACATACCTCCAAGCAAATCTTAAAGCTCTTAATAAGCTTTGATACTATAAATCATAACAAATTGTAGATGGGATTTCTTGATCTTAGAGTTCCTCATACCTGTGAAATCACTGGTCCAGTCCCAGTCTTCTTTAGAACCATAAATAAAAAATTGGAAGGAACCTCAGATTATAGCTAGTCTGACCTTTAATTTTTACAAGTGAAGAAACTAAGCAATGAAATTATTTGCCCAGGTCATCCAAATAGGGAACATCAGAGGCAACATTTGAACTTGGGTCTTCTCTCTAGAATCAGTTGGTTGTCCCCTATGTCATTCTCTGCCTCCTATAGACCCCTTTGTATAAGGATTTCTACAAAGGTTCATCTTAGCTATTTCATTTCCCATGGAGAGTAAAACGTTTCTCCTCTTTCACCTCTCTTTTTCACAAATACGGTCTCCATAACACATCCCTAGCTCTCTAATGTAATTATCATTTCTATAATCCTCTTCTCATCATTTATCCTTTTTTAAAATCTTGTACAGAAAACTCTGCAGAACAGAGCACGAGGTTCTCCTGGGACCACTGACAGAGGAATTAGTCTGTAATTCTGAATTAGCTTTGTTTTGTAAAGTCAGAGTTGGCTGGCGCTCTCTTTTCCTTAGGTGCTTCTTCTATTCCCAAAGTGCAGAGCATGAAGGAACCTAACCAATAGCAATGCAATCGCAAAGCATGTTTAATCTCCATTGGCTATGGATTTCCTTCCAACTTACTGATGGTCAAGGGCTGAAGGGAATTTTCTAAAAGTGTACTATAGAAATGAAAATTTAGTGAGAGAAACCTGTGGAAGAAATGGAATAGTTTCAATTGGTGGGAAAGGGAAAGATTCTGGTTAGGCTAAGTGAAAGAGGAGAGAGAATTAAAATTTATAGCTTTAAAAAAATGTGGTGATGAGAGGCAAGGTGGTACAATAGTAATTGTTGGGTTTGAAGTCAGAGGACATTGAATCTTGGCTCTAATATCTTGCTTGTGTGACCTTTCATCACTTCCCTCAGAAACAGTTTCCTTATCTGTAAAATCAGAAAGTTAGACCAAAGGAACTTGAGGTACCTTCCAGCTCAAAATCTAAGATCAGTTTCTGAGGAAAGCACTTATTAGGAATATTATGAGCAGTGTGAAACAGAAACACTCCCTCTGAAAAACCTGCAAGTCCTCTCTGTAAACCACTGGCCTTTCCTTGTATATTTTAGAAATCTTTATATACAGTAATAGTCTGTAGTAATCTATCATATTTGATCAAGACAGGCATAAATCATTTATTCATGATTTACTATTCCTCACTTGATTCATTGATTCATCTCCAGACAAGACAAGGTCAGAACAGGGGGGAAATGATTAAGATGCTTGCCCTTAGGAGAGAGCAACTCAACCAACAAATTTATCTTCACATCTGACCTCATGAAACTTGACACTGAAAGTATTGCCAAAATTGAAATAGCCCTTACTGAAGGTCCTTCAAATGGAAATGTCTATGTAAGTGTGCAAATGGAGAATGAAGGACTCCATTCTTTCAGCATTATGGATAGCCTGACAAAAAAGGACCATCTGGTTTCTTGCATAAGAAATCTCTTATAAATCTGAGGGCTTCTTTCAAAATTATTCTCATTTTTATCCATGGACTTCATATAATTTTCCCCTCTGATATCCCTGATACCCTCCACTATTTTTTTCGGTGAGGCAATTGAGGTTAAGTGACTTGCCCAGAATCACACAAGTAGTAAGTATTAAATGTCTGAAACCAAATTTTAACTCAGGTCCTCCTGAATTCAGGTCCAGTACTCTATCCAGTCTGCCATCTAGCTGCCTCCCTCCATAATTTTCAAGCTATTTCTTGGAGGAATCATAAAAGATCATATTGAAATCATGATAATGACTGTATGACATAACGGAAAGGCCATTGATTCTTGAGTCAAAAAGCTTGGATTTTAAGTATCAACTAAGATTCTTACTACCTGTGTCACCATCTCTCTGTCATCATCTCTCTGCACTTCAGTTTCCTATTGCAACATGAGGGGTGTGAGTTAATGTACTTTGAAGTCACTTTCAGTCCTATATCTGTAATCTAGTGAGGATATGAACTAGGGGCCTAGAAAGTTTTGGTGAATTATCCTTGAAAAGGTGTGGCAATCAGTTTTGAAGGGCTTGCTTTAAAAGAGCCTGACCCCAGCTGGCTGACCACAAGCCTGACTGTTCAGCACCATGGTTAGCGGTAGAGCAATAGATGATCTTAGTTCTAAAAATGGGTGGGGTCTCCTAAGCCATCTGGTCTAACTAACTATCTCAATTTACAGTGTAAAAAACTGAGACCAGGGAAGATTGGTAGAATGGAGTGTGTGTGGTATCCAAGTCACTTTATATATGCTTGTAATATAAGTAAAGAATCTGTAATTTGCAAAATGAACTGGATGGCTTTGATCACATTGGAAGATGATCAGAAAAAACAGGTTACAGGGAGAAAGTTCAGCAAAATTTTTCAAATTTCCAGGGTACTTAATAGATCAGGATCTGGTGGAGGGTGATACGAGCATTTCCAATTTTAGTATGGTCCTTAACTAGTCAATAATCTATCTCCATAGATTTAGGAGGGAAAAAACAGACTAAGTAAGCCTGCAATTTATCAAACAGCCAATTAAAGAGAATTGTGAACATGGGAGTTTTTAATTAAAAGAGATATGGGAATGTTTACAAGACCAGAATAGGGGGCAGAAGCAGAATAGTATTAAAGCAATGGATACTTGGTTATCAGTGATATTGCCTATATATATTTACATATTTATACAAAACATATATATTCACATAAAAACTGAAGAGCAGAAGAGAAACAGATAGGGCCTGAGGGGCCTCCATAAGGGCTCTCATTCAAAGTGCTAACCATCTATCTTTGTGTATATCACGCATCATAGAATAATACATAGAAAACTGGTCAGGAAGACCCAGGTTCAAGTCCTGTTATATATTGGCTTTATAATGTTGGAAAAGTCATATGACCTCTTGATTTCCCAGAGAACTCTGAAAGACTATAAGTTACAGATTCATTGATCTACTCAGTGAAGAGATTTTCCATATTGAAAGTTTTCTACACTGAGTAAACCATTGCTTAGTATCTCTCACCCTCCCCCCACCTCAAAAATCATGCATATGCATCTCCTTGTTCTCATAAATGTTCCTGCTATGCACATATGTCTTCCATAAGCTATAGTCAGAAGTTATAAAAAATATCTAAAGCCTAGCTGCTAGCTGACTCCTATGTCAATAAGAAAGAAGTTACTTATTAGTCTTGAGAATAAAATTTCCTTAGCATAATCACTGTTACATTCATATTCAATGACTTTAAAGGAAAGGGTTCTTCCTAGCTCTGTGATCCTGGGTAATTCACTTAACCCCAATTGCCTCAGCAAAAACATATAAATAAATAAATAAAAGGATTGATAAAGTGAGGGTGTTAGGTCTAGAGAATCTTTAAGGTCTATTTTAGCTCCAAATCAAAGATCCTAAGTATAAATTGCTGAGCAAAATCTGCCAGAATGCAACAAGGTCAAAGTCAAAAAGCTAAAGTCACAAGTCTCATGGAAAGTTTATCAAGGTAGCACAAGCCATAGAAAGATGCTATATAACACAGACCTGCGTCTTCTAGGATGACAGGTAATTTACTTATGCATATGATGGGAAAATATTTTCTGATACTATAAAAATTTCCCTCTGCCATAGCCTTAGGATAATTTAATGATAATCATACTTGTTACTCTCAATCAATCAATCAACACATTTTATTAAGTATTTATCACACAACTTCTCCATTTCCTTTATTGGATCAACATCTATATCATTCCTTCTAACTACAAGCATTTCTGAGAATTATATCCCGGATTTTTTCTCTCTATATATTCTCTTTCAGTGACTTCATCAGCTCCCATGAGTTTAATTAGCTGAGAACTCTACAGATGTCTCCCAAATCTATATTTTCAACTCAGTTTCTCCACTTAGAGCCTTGCATCACCAATCAGCTAATGTTTCAAACTGGATGTTCTATAGACATCTAAAATTAAACATGCCCAAAACAGAAGTCATTAGCTTTCCCCCAAATCTACCCTTCTTCCAGACTATCCCCTTTCTTCCAAAAAGCACCGTGATTCTTCTATCTTAGGTTTATAACCGCTGTCACTCACAAGTCTTCATTCTTCCTAAGCTACACAGCCAATCAGCTGACAAATTTTGTCATGTGTAACTCTGCAAAATCTCTCACATTCCATCATTTTCCTATTACCACCTAAACACACCATTCTCTACTTTAAAAACTACAGTAGCTACATCTTACAGGACAACATGCAAACTTCTGTTTTTAGATTTCAAAGTCCTCTACAACAGAAAGCCAACATCCGGGCTCACTTTATATTACTTCCATTTTTACACTCTGTGAACCAGTCAAATTGTTCTCTCTTCACACAAAATAGTTCATTTGTGTGATGGCTGAAATTTGAAACAATTGAGGAAACAAAGGTTCAAGCTTCCAAGGTACTGATTTACTAAGCAATGGATGCCAGTTGCATTAAAAATGGTCCCTGGCCTCCTTGGTTTAGTACTGGACCCCAAATACAGGGGGAGATAAAATATGATGCATTAAAAGAAAATAATTAACAGGATATAAATCATGATACAAGATTAAGTTAATCTGATTTCTAATTGGAGGAAAGATTAGAGGCTTTCTGAGTTGGAAGAGACAGAAGTAAACATTCAAGATCTGGGAGAAGAGAGAACAAGCAAGTAGACTTTTCCAAATGTAAAACAGAATGTCACTCAATCCCTGTAATTAACAAGTAGGAAGAATTTATAGAAAAATGCAGCTTACGTCTCAAAATTGAGATAGTTTTATAAGATGGAGTCAATTTGGTTAACACAATTCCCATAATTCTCTCAATTGTTGGGACCAGAAAACTACCTAGGACATCTAGCACTCAAGATGAAATGCAATGATTGAATGGACAGTGGGAGTGAGTTAGGATACTAAGAGATGATGTCATTTAATAGTGACAATATATTGCTTTGGCTTTTTGCTTCGAGGTGATTGAGTTTTTTTCATCATCTTGGTGGCATGTAAATCTCCCTACTCAAAATTAGTCTACTTTAAGCTCCCTAGTAGTTCAATCACTTTATCTATAAAGCATATTTAATAAGGTTTTGCATGTCTTTATGACTATTCTTAGGCTTTGCATTAATTGGTGTACTTAGATATATATAAGAAGTTGCTCCCTAATAGTCTTTTCTTGGTAAATTATGTTGATAGTTAAAAACCTTAAAAATCTGGCTTGTATACAAGTGATTCATGGGAGGAGAAGACTAGCCTTTTCTCCATGAACCAAAGTGGATAATTATGAGAATTGTGAAAATTGTGTAAATCAAATTGACACCATCTTGTAAAACTATCACCATGTAGAGACTTAAGTTTCATGTTCCTGTAAATTGTATCAACTTGGTAATCATGGGAATTGAGTGACATTCTGATTCGCATGCAGGAAAGTTCAATTGCTTACTCTTCCCCCCTCAACTCTTCAAACTTTCTCACCCCTAATTGGAAATCCCCTAATTTTTCATCCAATTAGAAATCAGATTATCTAATCTTGTATTCTGATTTATTTATTTAATTAGTTATTTCATCTGATGCATAAAAATCTGTCTTCCCTTATATTTGTGGTCTAGTGACACACTGAGGAAGTCTGGTCCCAATATACTATGCAATGGAGTATATTATTTAATACCTTGATATACTCAGAAACGTGAATCTTTGTTTCTTCAGTTATTTAAAATTTAAACTGTCATATATCCTACCTAATCGCTTTAGTTCTATCTATCCCCCATCTTGGCATTTATTATCTCTCTTTCTCTACCTTGTAGTTTCTGAAAGGTAAAGAGTATATCCTAGAATTTTGACAGAATCCTGGCTTGTGACCATTTCAGGATGAGTCCCCAAAGGAGCAAGACATGATCTTTGACAATGACTTCTAAAATCTGAGTTCAGTGATAGTTGAGATGAAGATGCAGTTAGCATTTCACATCTGGATATAGAACCAATATTATGCAAGAAATAGCTAGAAATGTGCTATTGAGACACTAGAGAAGATATTAGTACATTTATTCTAGCTACATCATTGATGCAAATTTATCAATGCCTAGCAATACTGTGCATGAAAAGTTTCTGAAATTTGTTCATGCTTTGACTGGAATATTGTCTTTTGGGCACAAATGTATTTCTAACCTGCTGTTCTGGAGCAGATATGTTAGCTGTTATTTCTAGACTGCTACATAGATCTCAATATATTATACCAAACTATGGACTAGCCTTCTGAGGAAAGAATTTTGATCTTTGCTTTACATTTTTTTTCTTCTGACCCAAACTCATTGCTTGTTCTTTTTTAATTAACAACCCTGATTACGGCAAACAGCCCTTTGGCAGTGGGTGATATTTTTTTTCTCTTTCCTTACCAGTAATCTTTATCAGCTACAAAGTAATCAATTGAAAGAGAGAGATTTTGCTCATCCTCCAAGTGTCTCCAAATTGCCAAACAAATAGATGAAAAATTGAGCTTTCCACTTTTTCCTGGGATATTTTGTAAATAGTACAAATATAAACTTGCTCATCCCACATATCAATTATTTAATGATTTGCCCCAATTTCCTTCTAACATATTTTTTATTCTCTGTCTCTGTCTTTCTCTTTCTCTGTATATATGTATATATATGTATATATACATATACATATATGTATGTATATAAACCCATACACATATACATACAAACATACATATATACATAGTTGTTGAGTTGTGAGCAGTTCTTCATGACCCCATTTGGGATTTTCTTGGCAAAGGTTCTGAAGTAGCTTGCCATTTCCTTCTCCAGGTCATTTTACAGATAAGAAACTAGGGAAACCCAGAGTTAAGTGACTTGCCCAGGTTCACACAGCCAGTAAGTTTCTGAGCACAGATTTGAACTTAGGAAAGTGAGTCTTCCTGACTCCAAGTCTGTTTCTCTATCCACTGCATCAACTAGTAGAGATACAGGTAGATATAAATACAAGTAAACCATAAAACCTTCTCTTTCCCGTTCTCTTAAGGAGAGAGCTATGATGTCAATAGGCTTCAGAATCCTAATCATCCCCCTTCCAAAATTGCCTAATTTAGGACTGATTTGAAGTAAGATCTATATTTAGCTAGATTTCTGAATATGCATATGCCCTACATAATTATTCAGAGTGGTAGAGGGCTAAAACCCATTTCAATTGAATTCATCCCTCACTCCTCCTTGCTCTGCATGATTTTCTGCTTTACTTCAATTTGATGTTATTGATTTTGTAATTTTCACATTAACAATAATGGTAAGCCTGATTCTACCAATAAGAAGGATGTAATTATTTCACTCTGTGAAACATGGGGCTGTATTAACACATTCAGTGCTCTAAATTAACTATCTCCTCGAATATACTAAATGTTATATTAATTATGTAACAACATTTTAATGAAGATTTTTACAGCAATGACTCTCCCCAATGAATATCCCTTTCTACTACAAAAGGCCATTCTAATAATAAATAAGCATGGTTTAAGCAAAGCAAACCTTTATATTGGTAATGTCTAATGATATATGTATAATTCCATACCCATAATTCATGGAGATGGAAGACTTGTTTCATGAAACATCAATTTTCTAAATGTACAGCTGGTCACTATATTGATTGGTTTGCTAGTATCTTTCAGTATTATTTTTCTTTATATTACTATATAGTGTATACCAAATGTATTTTTCCATCCAAGTTCATAAACATCCTGAAATTTATTCTTGGTCTCCTTGAGGATTGTGGACTTTAGGTTAAGGACCCCTGTTCTTTTTTCTTTCCTCTTTCCTCTATTTCATTATCAACTCTTCCCAAGTTTTTCTGATTTCTTCTTATTCATCATGTCTTATAGTATTCAATAAGAGTCTATTCATCAAATAATACAACTCAATCAAAATTTAAAGGGGAGAGGATCTTGATACCAAATGAACTATTCATGACATAGTGTTTTATTAAGGTAAAATTCACACCACAAGTCATTAAAATTATACAGGTTAGAACAATGTGAATCAAGTTCTTGTTTTGCCTGGAATACCTCCACTGAGCTTCCTAAGCTTTCCAGGTATTACATCATACCACTCTTCTTTCTGAGAGCTGGGACAGCCTAAAATCTCTTAATATGTCAAGGACCAGAGAGCACCGCTCTCTATAAATTTTTATCTTAACCAGCTACTTCAGACTCAGAAAAGCCAAGTGTTTTGCCATGGGTTGATTACCGAGTCAATGGTTCCCAGGTGTATTTTAATCCAGGTTTTCCTGTGTTCTAGTCTGTCACATTAAGTTCTATATCCACATACACTAGATAGATAGATAGATAGATAGATAGATAGATAGATAGATAGATAGATAGAAAGAGACAGAGAGAGAGAGGGAGAGAAGGAGGGAGAGAGAAAGAGAGAAGGAGGGAGAGAGAGAGAGGGAGAGAAGGTGGGAGAGAAAGAGAGAGGGGGAGGGAGAGAGGGAGGGAGAGAGAGAGGGAGGGGGAAGAGAGGGGGAGAGAGAAAGAGAGAGAGAAAGGGAGAGAAGGAGAGAGAGAGGGAGGGAAGGAGGAAGAGAGAGAGGGAGAAAGGGAGAGAGAGAGAAAGGGAGAGAGGGAGGGGAGAAAGAGGGAGAGAGAGAAAGATTTGGGAAATGGATAGTTTATTTTCTGTAATCTTCTACTTCCCTTATCATATGACTTTTCCCTTTTTTGTCTCCATTATCCTTTCTCACTGTCTCCAAATATACACCTTTGGCAGATTTGGAAAAAAAAACCCATGTTATTTTCCTTTGGTTGCCAAGGTCACTGACAGGCATTATCATCAATACAGACCTTTTTCTATTCTGCCCCACCCTATTAAAATTTACTCCTTGCCTTCTATTCTCTCATTGATCATTTTCTGTAACTAGATTCTATTAGTTTGTAATTTTCATGTTAGTTGTTATTACTGGCTTAAAATATAGTCCTTCTCTAGTAACATCTGCATTGTAACAGAGGTTTTAACCCAGAAGAATAACACAAATGCAGTGAGTATAGTGGAAATAGTGACTTGCAAAGTAGGGAGTGGGGAAACCCAGTATCTTTCTTCCAATAAAGCTCATGACTTTAAACACTTTCTTAGAAAGTTTATCCTGTATCTTCAACATAAAGAAGATCCAACTCACCTCCAGTTGATCAATGATGGACAGAAATAACTACACCCAGAGAAGGAACACTGGGAAGTAAATGTAAACTGTTAACACTACTGTCTATCTACCCAGGTTACTTATACCTTCGGAATCTAATACTTAATGTGCAACAAGAAAATGGTATTTACACACATATATTGTATCTAGGTTATATTGTAACACATGTAAAATGTATGGGATTGCCTGTCATCTAGGGGAGGGAGTAGAGGGAGGGAGGGGATAATTTGGAAAAATGAATACAAGGGATAATATTATAAAAAAATTACTCATGCATATATACTGTGGAAAAAATTCTAAATAAAAAATTAAATAAAATAAATGAAATGCAAAAAAAAGAAAGTTTATCCTGATATCAAAACTAAATTTCCTTCATTTGTGACTTCTACCCACTGCTTCTGATCATGTCCTTTAGCATAAAATAGAAGAGGTCTAATGTCTTCCACATGATAAGTTTTAAATATTTGAAGATTGCTAGGATCTTCTCCAGTCCTGAGTCCCCTTTTCTTTGTGCTAAACATTTCTTGGTTTTCAATAAATTCTCATATAACATATACTTAAGATTCTAAGTCACCTTGATCTCTGGACATGTTCCAGTTTATCAATGACCTACAGCACCCAAAATGGAACACAGTATTTCAGATATGCCTAATCAAGGTGGAGGGCAGCCAGAGCATTATTTTTGAAAATGCTGCATTGAGTTTATCATCTTCTAAATCTTCCAGACCCTTTATAAGAAAAGTATTATCAAACCATAACAACCTCTTGGATCTTGTACTTTTTAAATTTAATAGCATCTTCTTATTTTCCCCCAATTACCTGTAAAGATAGTTTTCAACATTCATTTTTGTAAGATTTTGAGATCCAAATTTTTCTCCTTCCCTCCTTTTCCTTCCCCCTCCCCAAGACAGGAAAGGAAGCAATCCAATAAAAGACTATAATGTACAATCATGTTAAACATATTTCCATATCAGTTTTATTGTGAAAGAAGAATCAGAATAAAAAGGGAAAACCATGAGAAAGAAAGAAAAATAAAAAGTGAATATAGGAGCCTACCTTTGTCACATAGTATGTTAGCTGTGACTTACAGTCTTGTGTGAGCATGTTGCATATATCTTTATCCAATTAATTGATTATACAGATGTATAGCATCCTAGGGCCAAGTATGGCTTCTTGGGAGCTCTCAATCTTCTTCCATGTTGACATCAAATCAAACTAGGTGGCAAGAAGGGAGTCAGCTGATTGAATGCTTTTTTTGGTGGGCAAGGGAGGAAAGTAAACCAACTAAGACACCCAAACAACACTCTTTACTAAACACAAACAATATAGAATCAAGTATTGTAATTCAGTTAGTCATTTTTTTAGTTGTGTGAGACTTTTCATGCCTTTTTTGGTTTGTTTTCTCTTGTTTGTGGCAAAGATGCTGAAGTGGTTTTGCCATTTGCTTCTCTGGCTCATTTTACAGATAAGGAAATTGAAGCAGATACGGTTAAGTGACTTGCTTAGGGTCACATAGCTAATGAATATTTGAGGTCAAATTTGAATTCAATTCTTGCCATCAGATATAACTGCTGAGTCACCTAGTAGCCTCCAAGTACTATAATTCGCTACCATATTATACTGTTGTCAAAACTCCAGTTTGGGAAATGTGTTGAAATATGTATTACCAGGAGTGCTACAATTTACAAGACCCTAGAAAATCCACAGGAGGAATCTGAAACTGGATTTGATTCAGATTTTCCCCATTCCAGATACCCACTAAAGAAATGCATTGTCTCATTGGATTCTTCATAACAACTCTGTGAGGTAAGTGCTATGTTTATACTACTTTTCAAGTAAAGAAATTGAGTTGGAGGATGCTTAAGGAATTTGTGTCAAGTCAGTCACATGAGGACCTAAAGTGGAATTTATAACCAGGCTTTCCTGCTTTCATATCTAATCTTTTTCCCAGAACACCATGACCAACAGGGCATACTTCTCACAGTTAAACAAGTTTATTCCTCAACAACTTTTGATGAGCTTTTTTCTCATTTTTGTGCTATATAAGTGTTATTAAAACATCAACTTCAGAAACATTTAATAACTATTTGCCGTGTGCATGACAAATGTGATTTCTAACACTTTCATTTTCCTAAAGAAGTGGTCTAAATCAATGTTTGAAAGTGTTAGAAGCCTTTCCTATTTTGTAGAGGTAACCAAGAAGACAGTGATTAATGGTAGGACCATTGGGTAAAATGAGTGAGAATGGAAATACTGATCTGATGATCTCAGCTTGCCTTTGTCCATTCTTCCAATTGATCAAATTTGTATATGTATTGAGTTTCGACCATATATCTTGGACAAAAGAATTTGATATTTCTCTCCCCGTATGCTTTGTTTCGTGTCGAATTGCTGGTGGACAATCTTATCAATAAAATCAAAATCACATTTTCTAGCCTCCCTGTGAAGTTATGTCACTATCAGTATTTTGCCATTTATTAACATTATGTCCATCTGCCAGTTAAAAAAAATACTGAACCTAAACAACTAATTATGTGCTTTACATCTGACAGTTTGCATGTAAATAAAATCAAGGCAAGGCGTGATTATTTTTCAAATACTATTTAAAGTCATTTTCATTATTAATGAATATTGTTGAGTACACACATGATGAATGTCCCCTGCTGTGTAAGATTATTTGGGTAAATAGGAGAACTGTATAGAAAAGATAGAAATGGGATATTTTCAGGGATTTTCATACTATTCACATGTAAATGAGCACTGTTTTGAAAAGATTATCATGGGTGCATTTCCATGGCATAAAAAATTAAAGAATTTTTTTTTTTTGTGAAAATAGGAGATATCACAGATGTACATGAGAAGTTAAGAGTTGCTAGCCCCCTTAACAGCTAGTGACTTTACCTTTAAGGTTGCCATTTACTTATTCTGCTCTGTGTGTGTGTTTGTGTGTATATCTGTCTGCCTCTGCCTCTGTTGCTCTCTCCAAATAAAGACAAAGAGGTTTTATATGTATACACATATAAGTATGTTTAATGTATTATATGGATATATACACACACACACACACACACACACATATATATATATATATATATAGACTTGGAGAAGATTTATATATATATATATATATATAATTTAATATATAAATGTATAATAACTAAATATTTAAACAATATGGATACACATATATTCTGTAAACAAAATAATATATGGTATATAAAATATACAATTATACTGTGCATATGTAGATCTCAAGTATGGTTTCATAGATTTGCTTTTAGATGCTTTGAGCATTTTGTAGTTACTTTAAAAGAGATGTCTCTTTTTATTGTTTCCTCCTGGTTTTATTATTGTCATGTAAGAATACTAATGATTTTTATGTATCCTGCTACATTAGAGAAGTTCAATAAGATTTTTTTTCACCATTTTGCTGATTCTCATCAATTTCCTAAGCAAATCATCTTCAAATAGGTATAGTTTCCTTTCTATTTGTCAATTTTTATCCTTTTATTTGCTATCATCTTGCTGAAATCCCTAGCATTTCTAGAAATTTGGTGAAATAATAGTGAATTAGGGCAGCATTCATGCTTTAGATTTGTGCTTGCCAGTAGTCCTTCCAGTTATTTCCCATTTCATATAATGCCAATTTGAGATTTTAGATATCTATCCAATTGAGAATCAGCTCTTTTATGCTTGTCTTTATTTGATGTTTTTTTAGCAGAAATTTTGTATCCTGGCAAAGTGATTTTTTTCCACATCTTTTGATAGAATCATGAGATTTATGAGGGATTTATTTTTAATATTTATAATTATGTTTATTATTTTCCTATATGGACATATTTTTGCATTTTGGTATAAATATAACAATATTATAAACAAAATTTTGAACATATCACTGTAAAATTTTGGTTTTGGGCTAATATCCTACTTTATTGTTTGCATAGAGTTTTCTAGTTTCTTTATCCAATTTTAATAGGTTATTAGGATTATAACTGTCTCATCAAAGATGTTTGGTAGAGTTTCTTTTAATTTCTCAACTTTGAAGAATAATTTATATAAATCTAGATGATGATACATGGCTCTCACCTCTGAATCTGAGGAGGCTGAAGTTTATGAATGCTTTTGAACAGTAATAGGTGAAAGCCAACAGAATGTCCATGTTATCTTTGGCCACAAAACAAAACAAACAAAATTGAGCTCATATTCAATCTTAGACACTTATCAGGTGTATGATCCTGGGCAAGTCATTTAACCTCTTTGCCTCTGTTTCCCCTTCTGTAAAATGGGGGTAATAATAGCACCTACCTCTCAGAGTTGTTATGAGGGTCAAATGAAATAATATATGTAAAGCACATAGTAGATGTGATATAAATATTAGGTATTATTATGAAGCTCTATCTCCTATCTCTGGATTTTTTACATTAGTTGTCTCCAATGACTGGAGAGGCCTTCTCTCTACTTTCTGCCCCTTAGAATCCCTAAAATTAGGCACTACTAATTACATGTTACTTCATCTTATCTGACCATGTCCCCTCCCTACCTCATTTTAATAACAACAATAACAACAGTCATTTTATTCAGTCATTTCAGTTTGTCAAACTCTCCATTACCCCATTTGGCATTTTCTTAGCAAAGATACTAGGCTTATTAGCTATTTTCTCCTTCAGCTCATTTTATAGATGAGTAAACTGAGGCAAACAGGAGTAAGTGACTGTCCAGAGTCATAGAGCTAGGAAGTATCTGTGGCCAGATTTGAACTCATGAAGATGATTCTTCTCGACTCCTGGCCCGATACTCTTTCCACTACAGCACCACCTAGCTGCACAACCACAGTAATAGCTAGCATGTACAATTACAAGTTTACATTTTACATTTTACAAAAATTACAATTTACACATCTTTTAAGATTTGTAAAATGCATCACAAATATTATCTCCCTTTATCCTCACAATAGACTGTAGGTCTTATGATATTTTTAATAGATAATAAAACTGAGGTAGACAGAGATCATGACTTATTAAGGTAAGTGTGTGGGGCTGGATTTGAACTGAAGCTTTACTGACTCCAAGCCTAGAGTTAAATCTACTGTGTCACCTAGCTGTGCTACACATGCTCTTTTAGGGGCATGTCTGTGAATATTGTCTCTTTTATTAGAATAGAAATTTATTGCTGTCAGGGACTGTTTTTGCTTTTCTTTGTATCCCCAGAGAAAGAAAGAAAAAATTAATTGGATACTTTGGGGATAAGACCAACACTACAGTCCCTGTCAAGTGAGCATGGAGTAACTTAGAAAAAGCTCAGTAGTTGCTACAATTACAACAAGCCCCTTCAGCAGGAAGCCAACTGAATGAGTTCTCAGTGGATTTAGGAGAGCTCCATGTCTTTTCCTAAATTGAGAACCAGAAAGGAATGCTTTCCCCATTATTGATTGTCCAATAGGCTAAGATACCCCAATGGGGCATGGCAATTTGGACAATCCTATTTTGTCAAACCAATATCAATGTGTGAGGTGTATGTATGTCCCACAAGTAGTTAGTCAAGAAACCCTGGATCTAATCACATATTTTGCCACTGTCAAAAGACCATAGTGTTGATGTTAGCCCAAAATTATCCTATTGAAACCTCCCTGAAACTGTCTTGTTTTTTGTGACCAAATTGGACATGGAAGTATCTGCGTGATCCAATTTAAGAACAATAGCTTTTGAATTCACCTTGGAGCAGATGGAAAGAGGGGGAATCCTTAGAGAGAATGTCCCTTTGTTAGCTAAAAGAAGTATCCATTACTGTTATCATGGACTAAATCAAAAGTATGGATATCCTTTTATTTACTCTGAAATTGACCTTAGTTTTCCAAAAAGACAGTGGCTTCTCTGAGTGTGCTGATGATATTAAATTTCTATAGTTCTATTTAAGCAAACAAAAAATCCCCAAATTAAACTTTACATCCCTGTACAAAGGGTCTCTGTGGAATTCTGTCTTTATTTCTAGATCAATATAAAATGTAAGCTAATATTAGTCATGAAAGAGAATTTCAGCAAGAAGAAATTTCCCTTAGTCTCTTTTTTCTCCTTGCCTCTCTGCCTCTGGCTTGCTCTGTTTCTCTGTCTCTTTCTCTATCTTTCTGTCTCTGTTTCTGTCTTTCTGACTCTACATAGAGATATATCTATCTCTTTCATTTATTTTTTTTTATTTATATGTTAATCTTCCTCCAACATCTGCCTTGGAAAGAAATCTCCTTGAGAACAATACCTGTTTTGCCTCTCTTTATATTTCCAATGTGCCAAGTAAATGCTTAATATAGTTGTTTATGATGAATGATCATTATAATGGTGGATCACCTAGGGCAGTAGGTGCCTAGTTATAAAGTAACAAGTTATAAAGAAGAGAATTCAGAAATTTTAACCAAGATTTTACTTGTGGCAGAGAAGATAGAAATGGCATGAGGGAACATGGATTTGTAGACTTTCACATGGCTTCCTCTGCCAAATACTAAGGAAAGTTGTCTACACTGTGGCATTAAACAATAAGTCTCTAAAGGAAGAGTAAGAAATCTCATGCAACAAAATATGTAAGTTAGAAGTAAGGATTTAAATTAAAAGGATTCCTCAGAGAACCATTTAAGCAAAAATGGAGTGAAGGGGGGAGATGGAGAAAGGGAGTGGGATGTAGAAGTAGATCAGACCTGTCACAAAGTCATTTTGTAGTGAATGGCTTATGGAAAGCAGAATGTTATGTCTAATTTTAACATAGAAACCTCTGATTTTCTGTCCAATTTTAACACAGAACATTCTTCTTCAGCAGCTGGACTTCAGAATTATTTTCTTGCTTTAAATTCACTCAAGAATGCCTACCTACTTTTCCTTGGGATCCTAAAAATGGAGGATGATCTCATTCTTTCCCCAAATCCTAGCACAGTTTACTTCTCTGCTGTGCTGATCTCCCTTGTATATTCTGAACTTGTACTACGTATAAAACTTCTTCTAACATCCAGTAGGGAACCATGCACAGAATACATAATAAAGGTCAGGAAGACATCTCACTGATTCAAGGGGCAGATCAGACAATTTTGCTTTTTAAGATTGTATAAGAAAAGGTTTTGAAAGACTTGGAGGCTCAGTTTGGATAAGTCTTGAGCTTGAAAGTCCTTGGGGCTTCCTTTCTAGAATTTTTTTCCTGAAGAAAAGTGTATATGTGTGTGTGGGTGTGGGTGTGAAAAGACATTTATAAATGAAAGTCCAAGATTCATCCTTTACTAAGTTTCCCTGTTCTTTATCTGAATCAGTTCATCCTCAGTTTTTCTGAAGAAAGTCTCTGGACCCAATGTATATTTCAAGAGAGAATCAAAAATCAATTTAAAGAAATCAAAAGTCACAGTTGTTAAATGGCTTATGAAAGGAAGAAATGGAGCTCAACTCAGTTTTTCTCATGGAACCATAAGTATTCTTTGTTGTCAAGCAAACCAGAGCATTTTACCCATTGGAAGACATTTGGTTATACAAATGTAGAAGGTGTTATGGTTACATTAATGTGAAATTGAGGGCCTAGTACTTATCAACAACCTTCATATATGTTGAAATGATGCTTTTGTTTTCAACCAAAACCTTTGTTTGTTTAACTATTGACTGCTATACATTCAGCAGCAATTAAAGAAGTGATTTCTAGAAGTAAGTGAGTTCCCTCTCATTGGAAATGGTCTAGCAGAGAGTAATTGTGATCAAACAGCAATCGGGCAAGGGGCAATCCTTTGCTTTTTTCAGAAGGTTGGATTAAATACTCTAAGATTCCTTCCAAGTCTATAGGGAAAGCATAAAGACTGGACCTATGATTTAATTAGAAATGCTTATAGAAGGAAACTTCCTCTCCTGGATGGATAATTGGCATCTACTCTGCAACTTAAAGTTTTAGAGACTTGCCTAAAGCATTAAGATATTAAATGAATGGTCCAGGGTCAAACAAACAATGTTGTCATTGACAAATTTGTCAGAGGAGAATCTTAACCGATTTTGATGAGAGAAATATCTATCGACATCCCTTGCCATGCTCACTAGGCTCATTTTTTTTTCTTGAGACTTAATAGGTTCAGGGGATTAACATTTGAGTCTCTGAAGAAGCTTTCTGGTAATCTAAGAGAAGAAGATCTGCCCATGAAAAGCCTGAGACCTTCAGACTTTGGAAACATCTCATAACTCACAGATGGATTTCTTTATGGTCATTTTGGGGGCTAAATATATCTAAGCTAAGAGCTATATCTTTTTTAAATAATCATTTTTAATGCAATGGTTAATTACTTAGCATATATGACTGAAGTCAAAGGATGACTTTGGCAAGACATGCTCAAAGAATATGGCTACTTCCCAACTTAAATGGTTTGTGTATTATAAGGTTTGTTTTATCAGTGGTTTGTAGACTCATGACCTGGATTGATGGAGGGTTAGAGCTGATAGACTTTATGAGATCCTAGTTATGGAGCTGGAAGAGAACTCAGAGGACATGTAATCCAATCCCATAATTTCATAAAGAAGGAAACTGGCGTCCAAGAACATTAAATATTTTGGCCAAGTTCACACAGCAAGCATCAGAAACAGGATTTGAATCCTGGCTCTCTGACTCAAGAGTCAGAGTTCTATCCAGTGCTTAACCCAGTGCCTAACACATAGTAAACACTTAAATGTTTATTGCCTGACTGATTGTATGCTGTTGTTGTTGTTATTTGTCCTCCATTTTTGAAGAGGGTCAATGACATCACAAGGTAATGGTGTCTCGACTCTAAAGTGAATTGGATTGAAATGAGGCAGAGTTGCACAAAGTTGTCAGCCTCACTTCCTCTTCCAGAATTTCCATTGAAATTACAGTATCAATTCAAAAGTCAGGATAATTGGCAATGGCCAAAGATGCATGGGCCTAATTGACCTTGGTATCTTCTATGTCTGACAGAGTTCTAAGTAGTCTTCAGTGCCTACTTCTGCTAACTTCATGGCCATTGATTATTCTCAACTATGCATTCCATAGGGTGAAAGTCTTCACCTGCAGGCATAGGCTCCCTCAAACACTGATGGATTTGTGGCCCCATTAATTACCCTTTATTAAATCAGTCTGCTGAGACATTTTACCTGAGTGTATAGTTTCTTGAAGCTATAGATGAGAGTTGAGTACCAGGTAGACCAGGGATGTTAGTCTTCCCTGAATACCCATGTACCCCACTGTTTGTCTGATTGTGTATACTGTCTTTGAATCATAAAGGTCATTGAATCCAACTGCCTCATTTTATAGATGAAGGAACTGAGATCTATGGTGATTTGCCCCAAGTCACAAATAAGTTTAAGTAGCAGAGTTGGGTTTTGAACCAAGATGTTCTGACATTCTGCAGAGGCCAGGTTATGTAATGATCCATTGCACATGTTGTTCCTTTTGACATCTGAATTTTCAGGGCTGTTTGTATTTGCCATTTTTAATGAGACTGAAAGAAGATATTTTCAGGTACTCCAATTGGACAGTGCTGGCGTTTACTTTTATGTCTCTTTTGCACTTTGTCTTCATTAGGGTACAGTAACATCTTGGCTCTTCTAAGTACAACTTGTGTTATTCTATATCCTGACCTGAATAAAATGGGAAAGAAGTCTTCCATGTCTCATTTACAATTCTGTATTTTTATGCTCACTGTTAGCATTCCCCATGGTACGGTCAATAAAGTTAACAAAGCAACCATCTGCTAACAACAAGATTTTCCCTTGCCCACACACCTCCCCCACAAATTCTGCATGGGAAGTCAGGAAGAATAAGAATCAGACAGCACACATCCCTGTAAATATTTTCAATTGGTTCCAGACCTGGGGAAATCAGTATGGTTTGTTGCTTCTGTTAAAAAATGCATTTCTTTTATTTTTTAAATAAGCATTTTCATTGTTATCTTTTGGTTTACATCACCTTAATTTTTTAAAATAGTATTTTATTTTTCCAAATACATGGAAAGATAGTTTTCAACATTCAACTTTGCCAAACCTTGTATTCCAAATTTTTCTCCTTCTCTCCTTCTTTTCCTCCTCCCTAAAACAGCAAATAATCCAATCTAGATTAAATGTGCAATTCTTCTGAACATATTTCCATATTCATCATGCTGCAGAAATTTTTTAAAATTAGATTGAAAGGGAAAAAAAAACACAAGAAAGAAAAAAAATAAGCAAACAACAACAGCAGCAACAAAGGTGAAAATCCTATGCTTTGATCCATATTCAGTCTCCATAGTTCTCTGTCTGGTTACAGATGTCACTTTCCATCACAAGTTTATTGGAATTGCCTTGAATCACCACACTGTTGAAAAGAGCCAAGTCCATCACATTTGATCATCACACATCCCATTCATTTCTAAATAGATTCCTTTCCCCTCTCCTGTCCGGAGAGCATCCTTTATAACAAATAATAATAAATAATAAAGCATTTCCCCAAAACAAACCAACCCATGAGCTGAGTCCAATGTCGTATGTAATAAATGAGAGACGAATACTCATATCTTTTCCTCTGGATGAAACTTGATCATTATTATATGTCATATCTTTCAATGCAATATTTTCCAAAATGTAGTTTTGTCTAGAGCTGATTCATTCTGAAAGTGAATAGAGTATATTTCATCTTTCTTATTCCTTAACCTGTCAGGAAGTAGGTGGAATCCTCTTCATTGTGTGAGTGGAAATACATGCAGTAACATGATCCCCACATGGTAATGTACTTTTGGTTACTAAGATTTAAGTCAGAAGAAAATTAATTGCTCAGGAACCTCACAAATCATTTTGCAGAAAACTTGAAACACAGACCCTCTGATGGCATCTGCCGGATCCCGATGCACTTAATTTCATTGTCATAAATAACTTCAGGGCCCACTCCATAAAGCAGGGACGTTAGGGCTATGCTGCGTTGTTGCATTAAAGAATTTGCTGAACTCATCAAAAGAATCATCCAGGAGGAAAGAAATGTCAGATTTATAATAGAATGGCAGAAAGGGAAATTGAAACATCCATCTCCCTGAGGAGTCACAAATTTTTGCAAAGGCCTGGAGAATTGCCTCTGCTCACAAAGCAGTCACCCTGTGGCTCATGGGTTTCACATCCAGGCTTATGCTTTGAAAACTGGATGGAGCCAGAGTTTTATATATAGTGGCCCTTCCTTGGCCAATGCTCTTCTACAAATTCTATATGGCAAATCCATTAATAGTCTTGAGGCCTTCATCTCTTTCCCTTAATATCTCAAGAAGGCCAGTGTAGCCCTTGGGTAACCATATATTGTTTTTCTTTCTTGATCCATGATTAATCTGCTTCCCTTTATCACATACTTACTTTCAGATTTGCTTTTTTATATCACTTTTTGGGTTTAAGTCACCATTGGCAACATGTTTAACCTCCTCATATTCTACATGGATTCTTTTTTCCCTTTGGCTTTTTGATTTTTTTCTTTTCAAGATCAAGGTACTATACACTTCTCAGATATGGAGTAGCCCATAGAAAAAGGCACATGTATTTTGGGCAGTTTCTGCAGATAGACCAGGAGCTGAGCCCTGAATAGAAGAATATAATGAAAACTCTCATGGCAACCTGTTCATGGGATCATAGAAGTGGAGTACAAAGAGGCTTTAAATGCTATCTAGTTCATTCTTATCATTTCACAGAAAAAGAAATCGAAGTCTATGGGGATTAAGTGACTTCTGTAAGGTCACACAGTTAATAAATGGGCTTAAATATCTTGAACACATAAGCTGTAACTGAAAGTTGAAAGTTCTTTCAATGGTACCACATTGCTCTCAATGATCTCCATATGCTCCCTAATGCAAACATACTTCTTTTTATCACCTAAGGGATGCTACATGACTATAGATCATAAGACATTATAGTCTTGAGAGGAATTCTATTCAAATGGCTTCCTGAAAAGAGCTTCTCTTCAAGTATTCCCAGTTTTGTCTTATTTTCTATCAGTGAAATTTTCTTAAAAAAAATAAATGGGAATCATCCATTTCAATCAGAAATACTCAGAGTCCCTTAGTCCTCTTTTTAGGATCTTCCTCTTTTCTTCTACTATTTCCCAACTGTCAATGATTCTTCCATGGAATTCTCACCTTGGTCTACACTCTAAAATCCCTTGGTTTGGGATGTTTGGTCTCTTCCCTTCTCTCTGACTCTCATTTTCACTTAGGCACCCAGAGTACCTTGGGCAGCAAGTTTATGTTCATGCCTTTGCTGAGAAACCTTTCTACAATCTCTTCAGAAAAGAGTCATCCAGACTCTGCCTAGACCAGTGGTCCTCAAACTTTTTAAATAGGGGGCCAGCTCACTGTCCCTCAGACTGTTGGAGGGCCGGACTATAGTAAAAACAAAACCTCACACTGTCTCCGCCTCTCAGCCCATTTGCCATAACCCGCCTCCTCAGCAGGCCGAATCTGGCCTAGACACTGGAAAGAAAGGGTCTTATCTAGTGACAGCAATAGTGTGAATGCTGCTGCATGGCTTCAAGGTGCTTAGGAAGATAGCAATACATTTCATATCCTTAATATTAGACATTTCTATTTATGTCTTCTCATCTTCAGTGCCTATCGAAGGGCTCAGAAAAAAAGTAATTAATATCTTAAGTTTTCTCATTGCCAAAATTCTTCCCAGGATCTTCTATCTCTTCCCAGAGAATCACTCATAGAGCAAAGAATATTTTTAAAGATAAATAAAAAGAGGAAGAGAAAAAATTGAACAAAACTGATCAAAATATCAAAAAGTCCAAAAATATATGCAACGTCTTATTCCCATGGATCTTCTTCCTCTGCTAAGGAGTGGGATGGAAGTATCTTCTCACATTTCTCTTTGGGGATCATTTACCTTCTTTGCAATTTTTCAAATACATATTTGGTTGTTTTGTGTTTAATCTTTCCAATTACACATTATATCAATGAAACAATAAATCTACATTGTAGTCAACAAGTTTTTGTTGATTCATTGATTGTGGTCACTATGTATGGTTTTCTTTAGTTACTTATTTCACTCTGCATCATATCATGGAAATCTTTTCATTCTTCTCTATATTTCATATTCTTTATTTCTTAGGGCACAGTAATATTCTATTGCATTCACAGAGTTCAATTTGTTTAGTCATCCCTTAGTAAATGGATTCTACTTTGTTTTCACTTCTTTGTTGTCACAGTAACACTGTGCTTGAACGGTACATGGGATGCCTAAGATGAACTAAGTGATTGATTGATGTGTCCCTGAAATATGCATTTACATTCTAAGAGAGTTTTCAAGGCCTTTGTGAAATGGAAGAATTAATGTAGGGATTTCAGGCTTTGAAGAAGACCTTTGCAGAAAGCAGGGCCATTTAATACCCCATTTGTCACATCAGGCAGGAGACAAGTAGGCTTAAGGTCTAAGGAAGAGAAAAATGACCAAAATCAGATGAAAACCTATCTCAAAAGAGAAATGTGTTTTTGAACACATGAGATGAGCAACAGAGAAATGGGTCTCATCTATAAAGAAGGAAAAATTTTCTTCTTCACTCTAAGTGGTTGTGATTTCAATAATTGTCATCTCAAGGGGCAATAAAATAAGGACCATCAAACATGGGCATGTTTCTAGAAGCTGCCATACCTACCTAAAGCCACAGTGGAAAATCAAAATTGGGTAGTAGATCAGTGGAATAGATTAGAGACATATGACAGAATAATCAAAGGCTATAGTAATCTAGTATTTGATAAACCCCAAACTCCAGCTTTTAGAATAAGAACTCACTATTTGACAAAAATTGCTGGAAAAACTGAAAAACAATATGTCAAAAACTCAGCCTAAACCTACATGTCACATCCCATACCAAAATAAGGAAAAAATAGATACAAGATTTGTGCATACAGGGTGATACTATAAGCAAATTAGGAGAGCAAGGATAATTTACCTCTCAGATTTGTGGAGAAGGGAGGAATTTATGACCAAAGAAGAATTAGAGACCATTATAAAAGGCAAAATGGACAACTTTGATTACATTAAAAGATTAAAAGGGAAGTATAAAGCTGAGAAAAAAATTTTTATAGCCAGTGTTTCTGATAAAGAATTATCTTCTAACATATAAAAAGAACTGTGTCAAATTTATAACAATACAAGTCATTCCCCAATTGATAAGTGGCCAAACGATATGAACAGATGATTTTCAGATGATGACATTAAAACCATCTAAAATCATATGAAAAAAATGCTCTAAATCACTATTGGTTAGAGATACACAAATCAAAACAACTTTGAGGTTCCACCTCACACTTCTCAGATTAGCTAAAATGACACGAATAGATAATGATAAATGTTGGAGGGGTGTAGGAAAACTGGGACACTAATGCATTGTTGGTGGAGTTGTGAAATGATCCAACCATTCTGGAGAGCAACTTGGAATTATGCCCAAAGGGCTATCAAACTGTATACCCTTTGACCCAGCAGCACCACTACTGAGGAAATCATAAAGGAAGGAAAAGGACCCACATGTGCAAAAATGTTTGTTGGAGTTCTTTTGTGATAACAAAGAAATGAGTAGATGCCTATCACCTGGGGAATTGTTAAGGACCATGCCTAAGTGTGAAGGGGTGGGTCAGTTCTCTGAAAGCCCCCACAGCTGTGAATATAACACACTTAATGGAATTACAAATCAGCCTTTACAGACACAGATGTTGCTTATGAATTGGGAATGAAATAGGTTGGAGGGAAGAAGGAGGAGGGAAGAGGGAAGAGGTCAGAGAATGCAACTGACTCTCAGTCTCCTTGTATCATTAGTATCCTCTCATATGAATTCTGCGGATCAGAATTCGATCCCCAGCAGCCACTAGCAGGTTGCTCCCATAACAAATGGCACCCAATGTGGAGTACAAGAAACAAAGAAGTAGCAGCGCTGGAGAGCTGTTCCTGAGTAGGATACTCCCAGGAGAGTTCCGTCAGTAACCCATTGGGAAGGAAACAGAAAAGAGACCTGGTAAGAGTTTTTCAGTTGGGGTAATTAAAATGGGCCAACACATCAAAGGTCTGAGGCAGGAGATTGATGAAGGACTTATGAAAAATGCTTACTCTGACTACAATCCTAATTCTCTGTCAGAAAGTTTGCCTCCATAACATCTCACAAGATTCAATGCCTGCTATAGTGTTTCACATCCAGAGAAATAAGACAGAAAAGACCTTGATAGTGCTCTTTGCATTCCTTAGCATGTGCACTCAGATAACAGCCATTTCACAATGGACAACTTACTTACTATGCTATTGGGGTAAAAATAATTTGTGTTCCCATAAAACAAAAAAATAGGGAATTGTTAAGGACCACGACTAAGTGGGAAGGGGTGGGTCAATTGTCCAAAAAAGCCTCCACATTTGTGAATATAACACACTTGAAGGAATTGTAAATCGGCCTTTACTGACTCAGACGTTCCTTGTGAATTGGGTTATAAATTGGAGCCAAGAGGGAAGAGGAGAGAGGTGAGGGAATGCAATATAGTCTCCTGGTAGCATTATCATCCTCTCACATGAAGGGATCTATTCTGCTGGTCAGAATTAGATTCCCAGCAACCACTAGCAGGTTGTACCTAAGTCAGTCACAATAGACTTTGGATAGAAAATGCCATCTGCATCTAGAAAAAAAAAGAAAAAAAAAACTATGGAGATTGAATATAAATCAATACATGATATGTTCACTGTAACGTGCTCTCCTGGCAGTTACTATTACTAGTCTGTCCTAGACCCACCAGAGTACCTTTGACCACTGTCCTCTGCAGTGTGAACTCTACCCGGCTCGCCTCCTCTGAGGCCTTCAAAGGTCTCTGGCCACAATCTCTTGAATCTATAGCTTAATAACCGGTAGCGTATTCAAGAACAGCCACGTGTAATCTTAAAAGCCTTTATTATACATACTCACATAATGCCCTGACTGATGCCCTGACTTGTTGGTTCCCAAGTGAACACCTGGTCAGCAGACCCATGTGTTCACTACCAAACTCCTTACCTCTTTTGGCTACCTATCTTGGCTTGGCCACCCAGGCTAGGGAGCCAGGGTGAAGAGTGCCAGGTTAAAGAGAACGACTGCTGCCTGCAGTGGGCTTACATAGGGCCTGTGAGGTCACACTCACAGCCAATCAGCGAGAGAGTCACCCATTACAAAGCTATCTCAAAATGGACAGGATCCCACCAAAAGGCAGTAATAATATCCACAGAAATTACTTCCGGGCCTCAATGATGCGCTGTGGTGCAGCCCATTTAAAGGGCCCTTACAGTTCACTTTTTCTGTTTTGTGTTTTTCCTCCTCCATGGTTTTCCCCTCTTGTTCTGATTTTTCTCTCCCAACATGATTCATAAAGCAATGTGTATTAAAAATAAATAAATAAATTTGAAAAAAAAATTACTCTGAGGTTCTTTGATAGAAAGTATAATTCTCTGTGAGAAAGGAGAGGAGAAGTTACAGGCGGAAATTTAAGTAATATAAAAATGAAAGCTATCAATAGAAAATATTTTTAAAACTCAGTTTTTCCCCATAATTAAAGCACTAATTTATTCCAATGTAAAGATAATGAATTATACAACAAGCTTAGGTTCACATTGGCAGAAAGAATTACTAAAGCACTTCTAATTTTAAACAAACCACCTAGAAAAATAATAGCACTTATTAATATAGGACACAATAATTTAGCAAATATTGTTGTATGCCTTATCTTATTTAAACTCCATGACAACCTAGGCAAAATTGTTTCCAATTTTCGATGAGGATACTGAAACTCAGAAAAAAATGTGCTTTTTCCTAATTTTATAAGATAATTTTTTTAGCATTTTATAAACCTTAAAACACCATATAAATGCTATCTATTCTTCCTGAAAAATTTTTGATTCATGTGAAATAGTGAGAAAAAAGACATAATATTGCAAAGGAAAATCCTAGGTCTTCTCCCATCATAAGCCAATGTGTTGCCTGGGAATATGGACCTCTGTCCTTCATCTCCTTTTGTTTATTTTTCTTTTTCTAAGTGAAGTAGTTGGGTGGCAGATATAATGTCATGAGAAAGCCACCAGGAGGTCTAGAAATGGAATACCTAACAGATTTTTCAGGCTATTTTAGGCCTAATGAACAACTTTCATAAATCATCCCAATAGAAGTTAAGATGCAAACTCATTCTGTAGCAATGGAATATGAACTTGCAAGAGTCAATGATGTTGAGAAGCTAACTGGATTGCATTTGTAAAATTTTCTCCAAAGTCTCCAATACACCAAGATCCTTTGGGCAATTTTTTTTCATTTTTTAAAAAATCCATCCTTATTCTACTAGACAAATCATATCTTAAGATAGTCTCATTAAGGGTTCTTTAAAGCCTCACAGAGAGCCATAATTTCTTTCCCCCTTTTTATAAAATTTGTTTTTAACAATACTGCTTTATCAATCATGTTGGGAGAGAAAAAGCAAAGCAAAAAAAAAAAACTGTGGGAGAGAGGAAAAAAAAAAACAGAAAAAAATAAGTGAACATAGGATTATTCATTGACATTTAGTTTCCTTAGTTCTTTTTCTGGATGAGGATGGAATTTTCTTTTTTTTTTTTTTATTTGTAATTTTTTTTCACAGTATATATGCATGAGTAATTTTTTATAACATTATTCCTTGTATTCATTTTTCCAAATTATCCCCTCCGTCCCTCTACTCCCTCCCCCCGATGACAGGCAATCCCATACATTTTACATGTGTTACAATATAACCTAGATACAATATATGTGTGTAAATACCATTTTCTTGTTGCACGTTAAGTATTAGATTCCGAAGGTATAAGTAACCTGGGTAGATAGACAGTAGTGCTAACAATTTACATTCACTTCCCAGTGTTCCTTCTCTGGGTGTAGTTGTTTCTGTCCATCATTGATCAACTGGAAGTGAGTTGGATCTTCTTTATGTTGAAGATTTCCACTTCCATCAGAATACATCCTCATACAGTATTGTTGTTGAAGTGTACAGTGATCTTCTGGTTCTGCTCATTTCACTCAGCATCAGTTGATGTAAGTCTCTCCAGGCCTCTCTGTATTCCTCCTGCTGGTCATTTCTTACAGAGCAATAATATTCCATAACCTTCATATACCATAATTTACCCAACCATTCTCCAACTGATGGACATCCATTCATCTTCCAGTTTCTAGCTACTACAAAAAGAGCTGCCACAAACATTTTGGCACATACAGGTCCCTTTCCCCTCCTCAGTATTTCTTTGGGATATAAGCCCAATAACAGCAATGCTGGATCAAAGGGTATGCACAGTTTGATAACTTTTTGGGCATAATTCCAAATTGCTCTCCAGAATGGCTGGATTCTTTCACAACTCCACCAACAATGTATCAGTGTCCCAGTTTTCCCACATCCCCTCCAACATTCATCATTATTTGTTCCTGTCATCTTAGCCAATCTGACAGGTGTGTAGTGGTATCTCAGAGTTGTCTTAATTTGCATTTCTCTGATCAATAGTGATTTAGAACACCCTTTCATATGAGTGGATATAGTTTCAATTTCATCATCTGAGAATTGTCTGTTCATATCCTTTGACCATTTATCAATTGGAGAATGGTTTGATTTCTTATAAATTAGGGTCAGTTCTCTATACAGATGGAATTTTCTGTCCTAAGTTTTTTTGGATTTTTTTTTAGATCACTGACCTACTGAAAAAAGCAAAACCTTTCATAGTTGATCATCGCACATTCTTGCTATTATTGTGTAGTCTATTTCTGGTTCTGCTTCTTTCACTCTGCCTCAGTTCATGCAAATCTTTCCAGGCTTTTCTATAATCATCTTGTTCATCATTTTTTATAGAACAATAATATTCTATTACCTTCATATATCACAACTTGTTCACAGATTCCCCAATTGATGGCTATCTACTCGATTTCCAATTCTTTGCTACCATAAAAAAGAACTGCTACAACATCTTTGCACTTGTTGATCTTTTTTTCCCTATGATTTCCTTTATGATTTCATTGGGATATATACCCAGTAGTGATGCTGTTGGGTCAAAGGGTATGCACAGTTTTATAGCTTTTGGGGCATAGCTCCAGATTGCTCTCCAGAATGGTTGGATCATTTCACAAGTCCACCAACAATGCATTAGTATCCCAGTTTTCCCATATAACTTCCAACATTTATCATTCTATTTTCTTGTCATTTAGCCTGTCTGAGAAGTGTGGTATCTCAGAGTTGTTTTAACTTGTGTTTCTCTAATCAATAGTGATCTAGAGCATTTTTTCATATATTTCTAGGTAGAGAGCTATAATTTCTGTCAAATAATGCTGTCACCACTACAAGGAGGTCAGTGATAAAGAGAAAGGCTTACACACAAGAAACATATCTACATTTTTAGAAGCCATGAGCTGGAAACAGAATAGACAACTAGAGAACCACTCAACAAGGTCTGGTCCTTGAATAAAATAGAAGAGAGTTAGGGTATAATTTCTTACATCAATGAATAAAATGAATATAGAAAAGTAGGGTGAAAGTGATACAAAGTGATATAAGGAAGATGGGGGGAAATCAATATAAATAATAGCTGCAACAATGTATATAGAAAAAATCCAATACAATGCTATAAAGTTATAATAACCTAACACTCTTGATATAACTCTGACTTCTCATCTTTTGTCATATTTTCCAATTTCTTGGAGGAGGGTGAAGTGATTTTTGATTTATATTTCTCATACTATGACTTGTCAAAAGCATTATTTCCTAATAATAGACACTCAGACTATAACTATTGTACCTAGTTATTTATGTGTAACAGAAATATAACAGAGAATGTAAGTTCTTTGAAGTCAGGGACTAACTTCCTCTCTTGGTCTTTCACAGTTCATAACATCATTTCCTATTGCCATTCTATGTCACTGAAAAGCAAAGGACTGTTTTACATTTGTTTGTGTATAAAAGCATTGAATAAGCTTGTTAAATTATTTCCAATTTTATTTTATAAGCTAAGTGTCAGAAACAAGGCGAAGTTTCAATACATTTAAGACAAGTTGCCTAAGAATACAGGCCTTGTTCTTCATCTCCTTTTGTTTCTTTTTCTTTCTTTTTTTTTTAAGTGAAGTAGTTTAGTTATGGATATAATGTCATGAGCTTTAAAAAGTCAGAAGAAGCCACCAGAAGGTCTGGAAGTAGAATGTCTGAGAGGTTTTTGAGGCTATTGTGTCCAATTTCAAGGCACCATCCCAAGAGTAACTCCAAGAACCATCTCAATAGTAGTTGAGATGCAAACTCATTCTACAGCGATGGAATTAAGATTACATTCATTATGTTACATTAAGATAACATGATTTTATGATGTAATTAACTCCTGCAAACATATTGAAGAATGCTAAGAAGTCTGAAAACCTTTTATGGAATGATTCAAAGTGGAAGAAAACCAGGTCCAGAAGAGCATACACACCAACATTGTCTGAGAAAAAATAAATGGTAAATAGACTAAGATTCAGTTGATATTTGGTGGCATGTGGGTTTGATGGATGTGGGTTTGAATCTTGTGCCTTCTACATAATAATTACATGAGAAGGAATAAATCACCTCACTCTTCTGGGCCTCAGTTCCCTCATCTGTAAAATGACAAAGCCAGATGAGATGATCTCTAAATTTTAATCCAACTCTAAATGACAAAATCTGTGAAGATCATTCTGGGTAATGCCAAATGAAATGAGTCTTTGAAATTGAGACAATAAGGTTGTAATAGTGGATCGTCTACAAACATGTTATGAATCTGCTTATCTTCTTGAGTCTCATTTTCCTCATTTATAACTTTGAGAGAGTTGGACTAAATGATTTGTATTGTCCCTGTTTATTTTGTTCTGCCTGAGTCAGAAAGCTAGGGAAGTGAATATTTTTGAGACTGACTAGTTAGGCAGATTCTATCTTAATGTTACTGAAAGGGTCAGAGGCAAGCTTGGAATCTGGGACACAGTCCCAGGTTATTCCCAAGACAGTTAACACAAAGTAAATTGGAGTGAAGGGCATGGTCTTAGAGACAAAGCCAGGCTCATTAAGTGTGCAGACAAATGATTAGAGACAATGCCAAAGCAGAGTCTAAGCCACAGTTTCCCAACCAGCCACCACTAATCAGTCTATGGCAAAATTTGTGGGAGTCTGCAAAATTCTTACTGTTCAGTCTTTTTATATCCCTTCAATTCAGTAAGAATTAGTTAGGAAGTATCATATGCTGTCCAAGGTACTGTAAATGAAAAGAAAAAACAATACAGTTCCTGCTTTCAAGAAGCTTACATTTGACCCAAGAAATATAAAGTGTATAAGGTAATGTAAATATATTATTTGTATTTTATTTTTGGTTTTGGTCTCTATCCGTAATTTGTTTGGAATAAAGAAATCCTTGGTGAGGAAACTTCTACTAATTCTGTAAAATAATTCAAGTATGGCCACATAGACAATATGTAATAGAAGCAGGACTCAATACCAGATCTTTCCGCTTCTATTTATTGTTATATTGTCTTTCTATGGAAAATAAATAGGAAATATTCTTTTTTCTAATATTCTAGGAAGGAGTGCTAACAACTGAGGAAATCAGGGAAGGCCTTTGTTAAAGATGAGACAGAATTCTGAGAAAAGAGAAGAAAGCATATTCCGTGGATGGCAAGGTATGCCCAGGCATGAGAGCTAGAATCCCTTAGATAGAGAATATCAAGGAAGTCTATTTATCTGGAGTTTAGTAGGGAAAATGATGAGTGATATGTAATCAACCAGGAAACAAAAAACTGGAGCCAGATTATGAAGTAGCTTCAGTGAGAACAGGGAAATTTGTACTTTATCCTAGAAATAATAATGAACCACTAAACCTTTTTGTTAAGTGTGTACTACTTTTATTTTATTTTTTATTTATTTTAAAGTATTTTATTTTTCTCAATTACATCAATAAAATTTTCAGCATTTTTTATAAAAGATTTTGAGTTTCAAACTTTTCTCCCTCCCCCCTCTCCTTTTCTGAAGATGGTGAGCTTTTTGATATAATTTATACATGTGCTATCACATGAAACATATTGTCATGTCAGTCACAGTTGTGAAAGAAGCAACAGATCAAAAGAAAAAATAAGAATAAAGTAACTAAAAATAAAAAATATGCTGTAATCTGTATTCAGAGTCCATTAGTTCTTTATCTGGTAATACCCTTTCCTTTCTGAGTCCTTTGATCTTGTCTTGGATCATGATGTTGCTGAGAAGAACTGAGTCAATCATAGTTAATTATCACTTAATGTTGTTAAAATTGTGTGCAATGTTTTCCTGATTCTACTTATCTCATTTTGCATCAATTTGTACAACGCTTTCCAAGTTTTTCTGAAATCTACCTGTTCATCATTTCTTATTGCACAATAGTATTTCATTACATTCATATATCACAGCTTATTCAGCCATTCACCAATTGATAGGTATCTCCTCAGTTTCTAATATTTTGCCACCATGAAAATGGCTGCTATAAATATTTTTGCACATATAGGTTGTTTATGATCTCCTAGGGATACAGACCTAACAGTGATGTTGCTGGATCAAAGATTTTGCACAGTTTGGTTGCCCTTTGAATGTACTTCCAAATTGCTCTCCAGAATGATTGGATCAGTCACAAGTCCACCAACAGTGCATTAATGTCCAAATTTTCACACATTATCTTCGCATTTATCACTTTTTCTTTATCATATTGGCCAATCTGATGGACGTGAGATATCTAAGAATTCTTTCTATTTGCATTTCTCTAATCAAAAGTGATTTGGAGTACTTCTTCATAAATCTATACATAGCTTTGATTTATTCATCTGAAAACTGCCTGTTCATATCCTGGGCCATTAATCAGTTGAAGCACCAATGAACCTTCTTGAGCAAGGAGAATGCTATGAGCAACCCAGGGCTTTTGGAATAGCAATTTGGCAACTATTTGGAGAACTGGAGAGAGAACAGCTGAATGCAAGGAAACCAATTAAGAGGCCCTTGAAATAGATGAAAAATTATGTGTTTTTTCCTCTGTATCCTCCTGCCCTTCTCACATCCTTTAGTTCCCAAAGTGAGGATGTGGATGGGTTAGCAGTAGGAATATTAAGATCATAGATTTAGGCCCATAAGGACTTTAGAGATCAATTATTAAGGTTTTAATTTATTATATCATGGATTCCTTGAAAGTCTGGGGAAACCTATGGATACTTTCCAGGAATATTAGCTTTTTGTTGTTATTGTTGTTCTTGTTGGGTTTTTTTGTTTTGTTTTGTTTTTAGTAATCACAAGAAATGCTATTCTTTTGCAAGATTGGTTAACATAGAGCTGGAATTGTTCCTATTCAAATTCATGCAGTCAGTGAAATTTTATCTTCTGATTTAGGTCAATGTCTTCATTTTACAGATGTGGAAACTGAGGTCCAGAGAAGTTAGGGGAAATGTCACCCATGTAATAAGAGGTCAGGTCCTCTCATTCTCAGTCTAATAACCTCTCTAGAAGACCATCAATGTGCATTATAGTTTACACTGAAATTGAGAAGAGGTATTGATCTAAGCTCTAGCACCAAATATACCTTTGTATGACTCACCAATGTCTCTGAAATGGACAGTGTTTTATGCTGGAGAAAATGTGGGCTGCACCCTGCCCATGCTGGATGAGATGGCCTCTTGACAGCCTTTGACCATGTTGCTTCCCCATCCTAATTGTTACTATACCAAGAGCCTAACAGTGCCCAAGAATCTCATTCTGTTCCATCCTAAGGGAAGAGGGAACTAGGTCTGATTAGTCCTACATGACCTGCAGATCTTCACCAAGTACTTAACCATGTAATTCTCTATTATTTTGGGGATTTAAGAAAAACAAAACAGACTGCTTAAATACACAAACACCAAATCAGGTGGAAACATGCTCTCTGTTCTTTTCTGGAGAGTGGTTCTGGGGATAAAGCTAAACAGCCCCAAAACTAATTTTCAGTAATGTGCTTCTTTGATGTTACAAATCCATGAAATCCATTAAATAAAGCTAATTGAATTTTAAAAGGCCACTTACATTTCACAGATCAGGTAGTTTCTATATCACACAATCAAAGAGCTGGCTGGGGGCAGGAATGGAATCAGGAGCAGACATAGATCAAAGAACACCACCTAGAGAAGTCTGCCTTTTATAACTGCTGAGGTTTAGTCCTCTTGGGAAGGGATGACCTTGGCTGCTCTGCCATCATGATTTCATTCAAGCATCACCTTGGCCTTGTGAGGTTAGAAGAAGAAAATGTGGTTATTTCCACTGTAGAGATGAGGAGCCTAGAGCTTGGACAAGTATAATGACTTGCACAGGATCACATAGCTAAGATGAAAAAGTCAAATGAATTTTTAGCCTTTCCATAAAATGAGTTTTCCTTTGAATGGGAATAAAAATGCACACTATGGTAGAATAAAACATATTTTTGCTTGGAAATCACAGAGTCTCTGTGTGTTTGTGCATGCATGTGCAGGTGTGCATATGTGTGTGTATATATACATACATGCACACGTATTTATATGTATATGTTTTGTTATGTTTTATGTTTATATATATCCATATATTTAAATATTTATATTTAAATTTATGGAACAAAAAAGCATTTGTGTAATATAACATAATAAAAAAGATGATTTCAATGAAATTACAAATTTATTATGTATATTTAAATAATAAATAATAAAGTTAACATGAAAATTTCTTCCTCTCCTTTTTCTCCTCTCCATTCCCTGCCCTAGAGATAGCTACCATTAGACCCAAAAGGGTATATATTATATATAATACACACATACACACATACTCTATTTACTCAAAATTATCCTTAAAATTCAAAGTTGCTGTCATTATATACAATGTTCTCTTGATTTTATTCATTTCACTCTTCATTATTTCTTAAATCTTTTCATGTATATCTAAGATCATTGAGCCCATCATTTCTTATAGCACAGTAGGATTCCATCACAATCATATACCATCATTTGCTTGGCTAATAAATATTCACATATTTAAAGTAAACTTTAAAGTTTACTGAGCACATTACATATTAACTCTTTTATTTGAAGCACTTAGCCCAATTCCTGGAACATAGTAGATAATTTATAAATTCTTATTTCCTTTCTTTTTTTCCTCTTTCCTCCCTCGCTCTCCCCCAGGTTCATTAGAGCTTCAGAGTTACCCTATGAGATAAGTTTAAGAGATTGAATCTTATGTTTTCTGATTTTGATTTAATTAACAAAATTAATGGTGAAATAACAAAGTTAATTTTCTCCTTTTCCCTCTCAGCTGATCCCCCATCACCAAAAATCAAAGAGAAAAACAAAATCTTTGTAACAAAATTTTTTTAAGAAAAACCAATTTTCCAAGGGCAAAAATAAATGTCTTATTCCATACTTGCCTCTCTGTCCCATTAGATTACAAGTTTCTTGAGGGGAAGATTCTCTTGTTTTTTCTTATTTTTTTCTTATTCTCTAGCACTCAGCCCAGTGTTTGGAACACAGACATTTAATAAATGTTTATTGATGGGCTATGACTGTGTCAGGAGACTGGTAGGATGTTTCATCCTTGGTGGTCCTTGTATCGGTCTTAAGTCTTTCAAAATTGTTTGGATTTATAATGCTATTGTTGTTACATAATTGGTTCTCCTGGCTCCTTCTAAACTTCTAAAACAGTTCATACATGGCTTCAAAAATTATTGAACTATTCCCCAACTGATAAATGGACAAAGACTATGAAGAGAAAGTTTTCAAAAATATTATATTCATTCTCATGTTACAGAAAATTAACTTGTGTTTTAGAAAATGAAATGATTGTCCAAGGTCACATAGCTAGTAGGCCATAGAGGACAGATTCAAACTCAGTTGTCTCCTTTCTTTAAGTCCATTATCTATCTATAATTCTGTGCTGCTTCTCATAAACACTTAAGTTTTCATTATCTTTTTTTTCCACAAGGCAATTGGGGTTAAGTGACTTGCCTAGGCTCCCACAGCTAAGAAGTGTTAAGTGTTTGAGGTCTGAGTTGAACTCTGGTCCTCCTGACTTCAGGAGTGGTGTTTTATCAACTCGCTGTCCCTTCCATTATCTTTTTAAAAAAGGAAAATAACCTTAAAGTCCAAGAAGAACTTGTGTAAATTTTGTTTAAATGAAGAAGGAAAGAAACAAGCATTTGCATAGCCCCTAATAAGTGCCACTAAGTACTTTTACAAATATGATCTTCACAATCTCCCTTTGAAGTGGGTGCCATCATTATTCTCATTTTATGGTTGAATAAACTGAGGGGAAAAAAAGGTTAAGTGACTTCTCTGAAGTCACACAGGTAATAAGTATCTGAGATTGAGTTAAAATTTGTTTTTCTAACCCTCTCGGCCACCTGCTACCTCCATGCTAAGTAGAGGAAAATTTTAACTTCCCTCTCTACATGACTAATCAAAGCAAAACTTCCCCTCCTCTTCCATCTATAACAATAATAAAGAATTAATCCTCCTTATCATTATATTTAATGTTCATAATAATGCTAACATAATCAAACAAGAAACATGATACCTACATTTATCCAGACACTGTGCTAGGTGCTTAGTGTGGGGGATCACTGCAAAGACAGTATGTCATATTTATGCTAAGCCTTTTTCTTGTGGAGACTAAGTACTTCTCTAGTATAAGCTGTATCAGGTAACATCATTAAAAATAAGTTTGTTTCAATGTTGTTGTGCCCCCCATCATAGGAAAGGGGGCTAATTTCACAAGGCCAAGTTGTCCCTAGTTGTGGGACTCCAGGATAGACATCATTGGATAGAGGGAGTATGAGTATCCACAAGGCAGCTGTTTCCTAGGATACACTCTGTGATTTTTGTAAGGATGCGGTTCCTGCAAAACAAGAGAAGGAAATTGTAAGGGCCCTTTAAATGGGCGGCACCACAGCGCAACAGGAGATTTGAGTGGCTCAGAAGTAATCTCTGTGGATATAGGACTGCCCTGTGGGTGGGATCCTGTCCATATTGAGATAGCTTTGTAATGGGTGACAGCTCTCTCACTGGTTGGCTGTGTGTGTGACCTCACAGGGCCTTTATAAGCCCACTGCTTGCAGCCAGTTGCTCTCTTTAACCTGTCACTCTTTAACCTGGCTCCCTAGCCTGGGGTACCCATGCCAAGCTGATGGATAGCCGAGAGAGGTAAGAAGTCTGGTAGTGAACACATGGGTCTTCAGACCAGGTGTTCACTAGGGATCTGACAAGTCAGGTCATTATGTGAATAGGTATAATAAAGGCTTTTAAGATTACACGTGGCTGTTCTTGAGTTAATTGAGTTAATTAAACTCAATTGAGTTTTTGAGTTAATTGAGTAATTGAGTTAATTAAACTATAGATTCAAGAAATCACGGCCAGAGACCTTTGAAGACCTCAGAGGAGGCAAGCCAGGTAGAGTTGACACTGCAAAGGTCAGTGGTCAAAGGTACTCTGTTGGGCATAGGGTAGACTAGTAATTGTAACTTCCAGGAGGGCATGTTACAGATTTTCACAAAGAACCTTTAATTTTCATAAGAACCTTAAAACAACAAACTTTTCCCTTGAATGTACTGTAGCCTTAAAGTCATAGATCCATCATTCTAGAACAAAAAGGGACCTTATGAAGCTCAATCTCTTATTTTACCATTTTCTACATAGCAGAGTTTATTAAAACATTTTTGGATAACATTTTTAAACTTTTTAAAAGTTCAAGAGAAATAGTTTCTGAGGTAATTATTCACTTTATTAATAATAATAGCATATTAACAATAAAATGGGTCAATGGCACTCTTGAATGCCAAGGACCCTTCATGCATTCCTATAAACTATTTAGTTTATAGTTCACATATCCTTGGAAGAGTAGTGTTCCTAAGGGGACAACCAACTCCGATTAATTAATAATTAATGAGAATAATGAATATTACTACAAGTGGAGGCTCTATTTAAATGAGAAGTTGTGAAGGGTGTGACCTTTATTATTCATAATATATTATAATATTATATTATATTATATTATATTATTATTTATGTTAACGTATATTATATAATATTATGTTTAATATGATAATATAAAAATAATATATTATTTACTTCTAAATTGCCCAGTCATGGGCTGTCTAATCAAGACTGAGTAGAATACTATGGGTTTCCATACTAGATGGGACCTGAACAAGAGTGGGGAGAAAGTTAATTCTGTTTCATTATCAGCAATGTCCTTCAGAGACTGAACAGCCTACAGGATTCTGAAAAAAATCCTCCGCCTAATTTAGTAATCAATTACTAATATAAGAGTGAAATAATTATTTCCTTTACACTCATCTCCAAGACAGCTATAATAACATTCATAGGAGAACATACAATTTAATGATAGTGACTTTTGTGTTTTTTTAATTTCTTCCTTCTAACAGTCCCTGAACCCAATAGGTGTTTTAAAATTCTTGTTGATTGATTTCTAGCAGAATGTAAGCTCCCTGAAGTTAGGGATTATCTTAGTCTTCTGTTTGTATCCTCTTTATCTAAAAGAACTCCTAGCACATTGTAGGCATTTAATAATGCTGGCTAATTGATAAATTATTCATGTAATATGAGGTCCTTAAGGATAGGAATTGTCCTGGCTTTGTGTTTGTAATCCTGGTTCCTAGCACATTGCCTGGCACATAATAGGTTTTTGACAAATACTTGGTGATGAGTTTGAGAAAAGGGGATTTTTTTCAGTGGATCAAGTCATACACTGAATATGAAGTTGAAGATCTCAAAGCATTTCTAGACCATCCATTATGTGTCAGCATTTTAATGTACTTCATTCACCTGTTCTGTTCACAAACAGCTGTCGGGATGGGGGGGGGGGAGGTTCTATTATTCTTTTTATCTAGTTTCAGTGATCAGCCAAGCACAGGGATACAAAAAAAGAGAAAAGAAAACCATTGATAATAGCCAAGATGTCATTGAGGGCTCCTGGTTCAAGTTCTGTTTCTGAGTTTTATTGCTGTATGATTCTAGACAAGTTATTTAACCTCTCGGTTGTGTTGGATAATTTTCTAAAATAATAAGTTATAAAGATAGTACTGACTTCAGTATCAAAAAAAGTTTGTTTCCAGGAGCTTCTTACACCAAAGAAATCCTAGTGCTTTCCTCTAAAAATAACACATAGTTTTACTTTGAAATGTACTTTTTAATATGTTGTTTCATTTGAGCCTCACAATACATCAAGGAAGTAGATATTGATTTATTTGGGGTTCAGCACACCAAATGTTGAGATTGAAATAGACACCAAATATTGGGGTTCAGTCATGTGAAGAATTCATAAAGGCCATTCAATTTGGCAAAAGCTAGAAGAAGAGGTTACAAACAAAATGAAGAGACACAATAGACACCAGGAATGGTAAATATAAAATAGTTAGGAGAGCATAGAGTTAGCAAGAAAAGGGATTTTAAACAATTAATAATGGAAAAGACAAACAGCATGATAAATGTGGAAATATGTTTAGAAGAATTGAACATTTAACTATATTGGATTACTCACTTTCTAGGTGAGGGGAAGGAGAGAGGAAGAAAAATTTGGAATACATGGTTTTATAAGGGTGGATATTGAAAACTATCTTTGCATTACATGTGTTTTGAAAAAATAAAAAGCTATTATTTAAAAAAATGGAAAAGACAAGTTCCCTAGAAGAACTCACTATTAACCAGGAGAAAGAAAATATTACAGGAGATGGGAGGTTAAATCCCAAAAGGATTTAGCATTGTAAAAAAGTTAGAAGGCAGTTACATGGTGCAGTGAATAGAGAACTAACCCTGAAGTCAGGAGGACTTGAGTTGAAATCTGGCTTCAGACACTTGACACTTTCTAGCAGTGTGACCCTGGGCAAGTCACTTAACCCCAATTGCCAGAGAGACAGACAGACAGACAGACAGAGTATGAGTGTGTGTTAGTTGTAAGAAAGAGAAAGACATCATAAATCAAAGTGGATGGATGAGTGGAAAGATACTATGAAACATGGAGGAAAGGTGAGGAGAAAGACAGAACCTGTGATGGGCTTACCCCAAAGGGCATGGACCACGGACAGATTTATAGGACAAATTTAACCTTGGAGGTTTGATGTAGCTTGGATTTCTGACTGGACACAGCAAGGTGGGACTACCCAGGACCTCCACAGAGGGTGAGACAATAAGGTTGAACTGATCCCCAGCAGTGCCCTCTTTTGCTTATCTCAGGGAGTAATCTTTCCAGTACTTCAGTCTTTCTCTGCTAACCCTACCTAGTTACTCAGTACCTCATCAGATATGACAAGAATTATTATGCCTAATTTAAATAAGGAGCCTGAAGGTCACAATAGTTAAGGGACCTATTTATGATCATGTAAACATTAACCCTCCAAGATGGGGTTTCAACCCAGGATTTCTGGATTCTAAATGCAGTCTGGCTTCCTCTTGGCTTCTTGGTAGAACTGATTCTAAGATATTTTAGTAAGACTGAAAGCAGGTTTCACCTTTTTCATTGAAAACATTTTGAGTTTCTAAATGACCCTCAAGTCACCATTTCCCCCTTTCAGGTGATCATGAATGATTCCCTTGTATGATCATTTTTTATTATTATTCAATCACAGCTATAAAGAAGTATAGCCTTTTTTTTCCATTAGCTTTCTTGAATGAGGACACTTTTTGGGGGATAGGGAGAGGAAGTTTTGCTGTATGTAAATGTAAACTTCTTGTTGGCTTTTATTTGGACTTTTTTCATATTCCCATTCCATAGGATAGACTTGGTGGTTAATGGTTACATATCAGTTGTCCAAGGACCTCCTAAATATCTAAGAGAAGCCTATCACTTAATTGGCCATAATGAATTATTTTTCACTAATCTCTTTTTAAAAAAATACAACTTTTTAAGGCCATTTTATCGCAGAGGTCTTGTTCATCCAGTATCTCTTATCATCTGTTATCATTAAGCCATGTTGATATAGAGAGAATTCATACAAATGATTTCATAATAATTAAAGTATTTTTAATAGTAATGGCTTTTTATTTTTCAAAATACAAGCAAAGATAGTTTTCAACATTCACTCTTGCAAAATCTTGTGTTCCAAATGTTTTTCCTATTCCTCCCCACCTCCCCTCCAGAACAAGTAATCCAATATAGGTTAAACATATGCAAATAATTAAAGTTTTGGAGGATCCTGATCTCTGTATTCATTGAGTAGGCTACAATGACCAATTAGACTATGAAATTTTTCACTGCATTCCCACGCCACCACATCTGACAGCAATGGATGTTGTCTTGGGCTACCAGTGTGTATTTGTGTCTGATGCTTGTAGATGACACAAACACTGATGGAGTCATATAAACCAATTAAGATAAGACAAGCAACAAGCAAATATGGATCTCAGGTTGCTGTGATGAGGGGGGAAAGCATAATCAATGTAGATAAATGAGTAACAGGATAATTTACTTATGGAAGATGAATTTTCATTTCAAGTGAGGGAAAGGATTATGCATCCTGAGAATATAAATAAGAAAAATCAAATAACTCAAAATGTAGTAAGGAAGATAACGGCCTTATCATATAATGAGCTGAATCTTAGGGATGAGAATGATAATCACTAAATTACTGATGAAGATAACAATACAAAGGTAGGGAATTGAAAAAGGTAAATACTTAATGGCTTTCCACTGCCAAAAGAAAATCCATAAATTCTTGGCAGGGGAAAAAATTAAAAAGTTAAAATAAATGATAGGCTTAGAGAAACAGTAGATGCATATAACAATCTCATCAACTGGAAGAAATATTTGAAGGCAGAAACTTGTTTGTGTTTTGTTTCAACATTGAAATTGCAAGTGGAATTGGTGCGATTAAGGAATTCATTAGCAACTTGAATTTGAACCTGTCTTACTGATCTCAAATACTGAATGTAGTAATAAATTGTCAGACATTCAAAAGAGCTTGTTAAATGAACCAGTTGCTAATTTTTTTTCAAATTCTTTGATGCATTTTCTAGTCTTGTTGAAAAATTTGTTGAAAGTGTTTCTAATTTACCTAAAGCTGAGAATTCCCAAACCTCAAAAAGTGTTCCAAAGCACCATATTTTGAGACATGAACATATGCTATTTGAAAAAGAGAGCATGAAATTAGAATAAGTATACAAGGAGACTCGTTCTCTCTTCTTCAAAGGCTGCCCACATTCTGTGCTATATTGGTATTGTAATTACCAAAAAGAGAAAAATGTGTCTTTATCTAAATATCCCTTCTCAGACAAGATGCCTTTCTTTATCTTGTCCCTGATGCCCACGAAACCCACAGCAACCGTGAATGGATCAAGGCAGAGAGAAAGCCTAATAAAATGTGAGCTCCAGTTCCAAGAATGAGGATGATATCTAGACAAAGAAAATGATTGTGCAATAGTTGGCTTATCAAATTGTGCATTTATCCCAGCTTATTCTAGTCTGGTGCTTGGTATATCGTAGGTATTGAATAGATGTATTGGAGACTTCTATTTTGACAATCTCCATGTTGTTTATATGTTGTCACCATAGCTGGTGACTATCTATTACCCCTAGGATAACGTACAAAACCTTTAGCATTTCATTGAAATTCTTCCATATTCTTGTTCCCACCTTTCTTCTTGGTCTTATTCCATACCATTGTAACTTCATCTTCCAAGCCTAACCTGCTAATCCACATATATTTTGCTACATCTTGAAGTCTTATGCCTTTACCCAGACAATCTGTAATATGTGATGTCCTTCAATTCTTAGTTTCTTTCACAAACCAAGTTCTACCGCCCCTTTTTATCCCACTTCTTCCTGATCCTCCATATTTTTTTTTCTCTTGAAATTGCTTTGTATAAACTTTGTGCTTTTTTTTTTTTTAATCTAAGACAACTAAGTGGTGCAATGGATAAGGCACAATCCTGGAGTCTAGAAAACCTGAAGTTCAAATCTAGCCTCAGACATTAATTAGCTATATGATTCTGGACCAATTATTTGCCTATTGTATATCTCAGTTTTCTCATCTGCAAAAATGGGGATAATAGTAGCACCTACTTCCCAGAGTGGTTGTAATAGTTATATATAGATATAGATAGATGGATATAAAGGGCTGAAACTCTGTGTTGATGTAATGAGATTGGACAACTGAGCACAAGGTTAATTACCGATTGGACAATGTTCTATTACCATATGCTTGGAAAATGGCACTATTCTGTGCTGGTTCAATCTTTTGGTGTAAACAGAGAATTGTGGAAGGATTAGGGGGTGGAGTAAGACAAGCCAGAGTTACTTTGGCCATAGAGGAGGAAAAGGAAGGTCATGGAGATCCTCTGTCCATTCCAATTCACTTCTACCCCTAAAGATCAAGAATAAAGACCATGGACTTTTACTTATCCTGACTCCGGCTGATTCTGTGGCATCCAGGGTGCTAACTTGGTTATATCTATCTATCTATCTATCTATCTATCTATCTATCTATCTATCTATCTATCTATATACACATATATATATATATACATACATATACATATATAATGTATATTATATAATATATATCACATATATTATATAATATGTAAATATAATAATATTTGGCAAGCACATTGAAAACTTTTCCTATGTAAATGCTATTATTAGTATTGCCACTATCCATAGGGATGTTGTTATCTCCCAGTGGAAGGTAACCTCTTGAAGACAAAGTCTTTTTTCATTTTTTTCTTTGAATTCCTAGATTCCAGAACATCTATTGCCTTGAATTTAGCAGTCATTTAATAAATGTTTGCTGAATGAAATTTATGAATAGAGTAAAGGTTTGTCAAAAAGTATAAAATGAAAGCTGTAAAAAAAAAGAAAAAAGAAACTAAGGAAAAAAAATCTAAGGTCTTTAAGGGACACAGTAACATTCACCATCTAGAGATCATAAAAAGGTTTCTCTTATCTCCATTTTTATAAAGGGTAGTGGTGAACATCTGGTTCATTCACTTATTCTTTTTTTTTCTTTATTTCTTTCCCTTTTTTGTTACAAGCTTAAATGTCTACATTAGGCCTGTGATGAAGAACTCAGATTAAGCCCTCAGTGATGATTTAAGATTCAAGCATAATGAAAAAGAAAGAAATTACAATTAAGAAAATTAGCTTAAATCACTATGGGGTCTGTTCCCAATGGCAGTGTAACAGCTGTAACCTACTTGATTTTTCCTAATGATTTTTCCAGGTTATTACAAAAGGTCTGTAACATTCACCAGACCTGTAATTGGGCAAAAATGCTGAATCGGTTGGACTGTTTTCCTAGTGCGTTCGGTGGAGCTGAGAAGCTGCCAAAGCCCCAGCTCCCAGAGAAAGCAATAAATAGTTATCTTGGACTGCATATATGTATAGGAAATGGAAATAGAAGATCTGTGCAATTATTTGATAATCAATTGGAAAATTAAAACAAAATAAATCCCTTTGTCAAACATTGAAGCCAAAGGGTGAATTTGCTTTGATAGTTTGCCTAATTCTGTATTTCAGGTCAGTAGGGCAGAAAGCATAAAATGAAAACTTAAAACTCTTCCCCAGCAGCCAAAGGTCAGTTAAGTCTTTGGAAATGAGCATGTGGTGAACAGTTATTAACCTGGAATTAATTATCCTACTTTTCTGGGCTACATAAAAGTCAATAACTGTAGTGAACTATGTGTAGTTGCAATAGGCATGTCTCTAAGATATACTCTTTGCTAGGTATGATGGGAAATTTCAGGATTCAAAGTGACTGAATCCACAGAAGTGTGACGTGCACAGGATGCCAACCAGAGGCAGACTAGTTATTCAGAAAGAGTTCATTAAAATATCTGATATTTCTACAACTTCTGAAAATTTATAAAGCATTTTAGAATCTTCTCATTTGTTTTTTTTTTTTTGTTTTGTTTTGTTTTGTTTTGTTTTGTTTTTTTCAAAAATGTAGTGAGCTCAGGACTTTGCTTTCTTTACTGTTATTTCACAACAGAAAATTGAGGTTCAGGGATATGAATGAAGTGCAGTACTTAGCATCTGGAAGACCTAAATTCAAGTCCTGCCATTAATAATTGTGATTTATTTTATCATTTTTCAATTTTTTAACTCTTTTTTTGCCTTAGTTTCCTCATATGTAAAATTTAAGGATGTGGACAAAATTCTATTGTTCTATTTATTAAATATTGTTCTATTGTCTGTCAATGATTCTGAGAGCTATTATTTGTAAAATAGTATTAATAATACCTGAAGTATCCACCTCATAGGGTATGAATTTTATTTTTTTTATCAGATCTGTGATTTTTATTCACATTAGGGTACCAATTAAAGTAGGCACCTTCTCTATAATTTATAATCCTAGAAAGTTACTAGGGTACCAAGAAGTGATTAATCCAGAGTCACACAGCCAGTGCTGAGCCCAGGTTGTAAGCACCTTGAGGCAAAAGGTTAGTTGATAGAAGGGAAAAATGAACCTCTAATATCTACTCCCTAAGGAGTTATGAACCCATTTCCTTACCTCCAATGGCCTCAGTTCCTTTCTTTGTAAAATGAAGGGATTGAACACAATGGCTTCAAATTTTTTTTTTCCAATTCTAGATTGTCATTCTGTGATCCTATCAATAGATATAAGCTATTTAGTAAGTATGAGTTGATTGGTTCTTGACTCTAAGGCCTGATGAGATTGATATCATTCTCTGTAGAAAGAATTTAAATTAAAATAACATCTGAGGTACAAATAGTACTTCAAAGTTTGCAAAATACTTATATATATATATATATATATATATATATATATATATATATATATATATATATATGTGTGTGTGTGTGTGTGTGTGTGTGTGTGTGTGTGTGTATATATATATATATATATATGTATATATATATATATATATATATGTATATGTATATATACATAAAATCTAATTTGATTTTCACATCCATCCCATGAGGAAGACCACCCAGGTAGAAATATCTCTATTTTCAGATGAAAAAGAGACTTATGGGGGGGTCTAAGTTTCTTAGTCTAATGACTTATGAATTGCTTATGATAGCAGTGTGGCAGAGGATGCATTCAAATTTTCCGATTCCACATCCAGCATTTTGCCTAAAATCATACATCAAGATATATGGTTAACATAACAAACTGAAATGCTAAACAATAGATAGCTTTTATTTCTAATACAATATATCTTTTCATTCAAATTCTGGTTCTCCCAGTCTTAGATTTCCCTTAAAGAGTTGCCACAAGGATTCCCTGATGGTATGGGAAGAGAGCAAAGAACCCACATTTTAATGAGTCTGCTCTAATGTGGACTCTAGGCTTGTACCTCCCTCACCTGAGTAATGCACACCTTCTTGTGAACCCAGCCATAATGAACCTAAAGGGTTTTCAGATTCTGGGCCTCAATGAAGTAATATCTACACAAACACACAGGGGACCCTTGCTCAGGAGTTGTTATTTTAAGCTGTGGGCAAGTTGGCCTTCTATAGCCGACTCTGGCAAACAGCACAACTCTTTGTACATTCTCTCCATGTACAGACTTTAATTGGGTTCCATTAAAAATGACTGTAGAGATTTTGATTTGAAAATATTTCTGGACTGAAATCTTGGTGTGAGCTGTTGAATTGAATAAATCACCAAAAGAAGAGAAGGTATATCTTAATTAGCTGGAGACACTCTGTGGTCTGCTGGCTCTCTCTCTCCCATCCCTTGCTCTTGCCTCCCTAATGATGTTTTACAGGAGGGCTGTAATGTCTGGCCAATCTGCATACAAATCAAAATGCTGAATCAGTTCTGCCATAACCCCTATACAGAAAGCTTATGAATTGTTCAAAGTATGCCAACTTTGGTCATTTCAATCCAAAAGTACCTACTAAGGCAAAGTAAAGAACAGCATGGCAACCTTTAATAAAGGTCTACTACATACAAGGCAAAAAGCAGCATAGTTTAGAAAGCCAGTTTTCTAGCAAGACCTTGGTTCAGTACTTTTTGTGTGGTCCAGAGCATGACATTTAACCTCAATGCTCTAGAACACTTATTTTTAAGAGTAAATTAAAGAGCTAGGGCTGATCAGCATTGGTAGGGAGATTTTGGGCATTGCAACTTCCCTATAACAATGAAATCACATATCAATAGTTCCTAACCTCAGTGAGGCTCCATTCCAAAAGAATATGAAGATTCAGGAGCATGCTGACATTCTCATCCTGTCATAGCCTCCAGTCTTGCTTGGATGGGAAGTACCCTGGGTGCTGTGACTATAGGAAGCCCCCAAGTCCAGTAGATTTCTGGTCCAGCGTCTACAGAACCAAGAAAAGTCAGTGGTGGTTCAAGGAATAATTGTGTCAGGGATTATTGATTGTTTGTATGAGAATGTTGGGATGGGATATAAGACAGGGCTTCTTGTCATCCAAATTAATTAGAACTGACCTCCCCTAGTTGTTGCTATAGAGTTGCTATTCTCTTATTGTTGTTTTAATGATTTATTTTTTACATTGTGGTCAAGCACCCTTATAAACTTTCCCACTACTTCTCAATTAGGCTTCCCTTATAATTTAGAAAAACAAAATGATGAACACAACAACTGTATAACAGAGAATGTAATAACCTACACCTGTACCACTATCTCTATATGGAAAGGAGGTTTCCATAAACATTTTCCAGGATCAAAATTGGTTGTAACAATGAATCTGAATTTGATTGCCTTTAAAAGAGTATTGTTTTATTGACACTTTCAATCAACATTTCTTATTTTAATTTTTTTCAAAAAACAAGTTTTTTTTTTAAATTCTCACACACAAATTGAAAACCTCCCAAAGAATCCCAAACCCCAAAACATAAAAACAAAATTTTCACTTTAGCCATGTCTAAAATAGTGATTCTCTGCATTTTAAGTTCATCATTCTGTCAGGAGATGAATGGTATATTCCATTTTCTTTCTTTTGAACTTGTGATTTATCATTATATTGTTAAATGATCTGAAGTCTTTAGAGTTATTTTTCTATAATTTTATGTAAATTATTCCCTTAATGCTAGTCATTTTTCCATGCATGAGTTCATAAGGACCTTCAGAATTTCTTCAGAAAGTGTCCATTTCATTATTTCTTATGATACAATATTACATTCCATTATATTCATTTGCCACAATTTGTTTGGTCATTCCTTTTAAGATCCCTCTCCTTTAATTTCCTACTTGTGGCTACCATAAGGAGAGCTATTATAAATAAATAAGAAATATATGCATATATATGTATATACACATATACATAAATACATATGTATGTGTGAATATATGTATATATACATGCACACACACACATATATATAACTACAGATATATGCATATAGACACACATATCTCTATATAGACACATTTGTGTGTATATATCCACATATATGTATATGTATGTATATATTCATGTGTCTCTCTATATACATTTTTGGAGTATAGACCACGTAGTGATACAACTGACCAAAGGATACATACAGTTTGGTAACATTATTTCCTGGTTCTTCTTTCTTCATTATGTATCAGTTTATATGTCTTATAATATTTCTTTTAATTCCTCATATTTATAATTTATTTTGTCATAATAATGCCTCATTAACAATTTTAATGTTGCTCTAGAGGCCATGTAGTCTACACTCTTTTATTTTTCTGAGGAAGTTGTAACTTTCTCAAGGTTATGCAAGTAATGTCTTCTCAATCAATAATGACTACTTCATTGCCTATACTATGCTTTCATAATACAACTGGGATTGAAGGAAAACTCTGTTCACCACTATGTATCTTTTGGATCTGGAGTCAAAGTCTAGACTAAGCCACATTACCCATTTCACAAATGATGGGCCTCCATTTTGTTTCCAGTTTATTTTTTGCTCCCTAATTTTTTGTCATTCCTTTGAAAAATATCCTTTGGAAAATGAAGCCAGCTCATACTAGTTTGTAAAAGCAGACTGGGAATTTTCAGTGTGAGCCTTTACATCTCAGAAATTGGCAAATGCTGCCAATCATGGTTTGATTTGATGTTTCATTGGTTGTCCCCCAAATTCAATTCTAGTATGATAGTATGGTATAGTAGAAGTAGTCATCCCTTAAGAAAGTGATGAGGAAATTATTAGTAATCAAATTAAAATTAAAAAGTGTGGAATGAGTTTTCAGGGCACTATTAATTAAATATTAAGTAGACATGAGTTATATCCCATATGTATTTAGTTATATTAATCTTTGTCTCCCCCCCCCCATTAGAATTTCAGCTCTTTGAGGACAAGAGTTGTCTTCTTCCCTTTATTTAAATCCCAGGACTTAGATCAGTGCCTGATACATTAATAACAACTTACATTCTTGTGATTGACTGCCTGGCTGAAGTGGGATTGCTGGGCAAAAAGACAAGACTGATTTAATGACTTTTGTCACATAATTCCAAGTTATTCTCCAAAAAAAATGAATCTTTCTTTTCTTTTTTTACCAGTAGAAACTTGAGATGCCCAGAGGTAAAGTAGCTTGCCCAGGGTTACCTTGTTATTTAATGAGAAAATCTGAATTCAAACCATGCTTTCCTGAGTTAAAGTCTAGTGCTCTTTCTATTATACCCAGGGGTAGGAGATGGTATATTAATGTAGAGTATCATGACTTTTGCAAAGCCCATAAAATTATATGCCAATGATTAGTTAATGTAATAAGGGACTGGCCACTGAGCCCAGCCTTTATGAACATGTGCAAATATATTAATATCATTTGTTTTTATAACCACATTCATTTAGATGAACTTTTGGTAGGTATAAGGCTAGAGGATGAAAGCTGTCTTCTCAAATTTCTCTGCCTTTCTTTGTGTGAAATGAGTTGGTGGATGGGAGACCGACCCCAACTCACCCTACCCAAACCAATAAATAAGGATTCTACATTGTAATAGAGATTACATTAAAATATCACTTTTTAAAGTGATAATCTATTTGAAAAAAAAACGTACTCTTTATGAAAGGCATGGACTGAAAATGTACGAATACATGGATTGTATTTTAAGGACAACTGATAAGCTCACAAAGACATATAATCTTTATGTGAAATCTTTTCTGTGTTTGTTGTTGTTGTTGTTATAATGGGAGGGGCAGTAGGACAAAGAGCAAAGGAATCAGAAAGACTCAGTTTTTTGAATCTCATCTCTGATACTATGTGATTATGGGTAAATCATCTAACCTCTCCAAGCCTTAGTTTCTTCAACTTTAAGTGGTTATAATAATGTCTATATCTGTAATGCATATTTTACAAGATGACTGGGTAGCTCAAAAGAGACAATGTAGAAAAAAATCTTTGCAAACTTTAATGCATTATATCAATGGCAGCTACTTTTTTAGAAGAACAGAAGAATAATTTCCAGAAGTCAAATTCAAATCCTTTCTCATTCACCTGCAACCTATATGACCATGAACTTTTTTTGAGCCTCAGTTTCTACATTTATAAATTAAGTAGGCTGGATTAGATGACCTTTCAGATCACCTATAGATTCAGTGTGATTCAGCAAATTCCTTCTATGGCCAAGGAACTAGAATAAGCTCTGGGGATTCAAAGACAAAATCTAAAATAGTCTTTGTCTTAAGGACCTTATATTTTACTGAGAAAATATTACTACCCACTTATTTTATAGCTGAGGGAACAGACACAAAGAACTTAAGTGACTTTTGATTAGATTCTGACCATTAGTGCCTTAAGTGGAATTAGAATTAGACTCTGGATTTTTCTGATTCCAAGTCCAGTACTCTATCTACTTATATTACAAGGGGTACAAGTGCACGTATGTGTGTATGTAATTATAAGATATAGAAAAAAAATAATGAAAATGAATAAAATCTGAGTAAAGGTCTGAGCTGTGATATGAAATATGCTAAGGATTCTAAAAAGTCAACATGAGAAAAACTTGGGGGATCACTTGTTCAAAACTGCAGATGGGAATAAGATGGCTATAGAGGAAACAGTGGGCAGTTTACCATTAATAGATCATAGATTTAGATTTAGAAAGAACCACAGAGATCATCTAATCTGATACCTTTGTTCCATAGACCTATTGGAGTGATTTATCCAAAGATTCGCAGGGAATATATAATGGAGCACATTTCCTACAGTTCCATTGTATGAGTTAAATATAAATGTTCTAAGAGGGGTATAGCACCAACATTAATTCTGGTAAAAGACCATAGTCAAATTGTTAACATTATTTTGTAGTATACTTAAAATAGTGAAAACATAAAATTTCTTTCTAAGCAATGCTAATCAGTCTAGAAGCCCCATTGCCAACAAAGTGCTACAAAAACCCAAATTCTATTTTGTCAATAATCTAAAAGGTTGACCTATACCAATTTAAATTTAGAAATTTTTAATTTGTATATAATTTGTATATGGTAAGCTAGATGGAACAGTACATAAAATATTGAACTTAGACTCAGGAAGCCTAAATTACCTGAATGACCTGGGTAAGATATTTACATTCCTCTCAGTTTTAGTTTCCTCACCTGGAAAAGAGAGATGTTACTGACTCTTTCCTTGCAGGATTGTTGTGAAGATTAAGTGAAATAACATTGCTAAAGCATATCTATACCAAGTAGTAGTAGTAGTAGTAGTAGTAGTAGTAGTAGTAGTAGTAGTAGTAGTAGTAGTGGTAGTGATGGTAGAAGTAGCAGCAGTAGTAGCTACTAGTAGTAGTAGTAGTTACTAGCAGTAGTAGTAGTTACTAGTAGTAGTAATAAGAAGAGGGGGAGGAAAAGGAAGAAGAGGAGGAAGAGAAGGAGGAAGAAAAGAATAAAAATAATAGGGAAATGAGAAAAATGAGAGGAAGACAAATAATAGTAGGAGTAGGAATAAGATTAATAGAAGTTAGAGTAATAATAGTGATAGGAGGCAGTTGAGGGGATGTAAGAGTAGTAAAAGTATTATTAATAGTAGTGGTGATGGTGGTGGTATTAGTAGTAGTGAAGGAATCCGATAAATGAATGATTACCAGAATATTCAAGCTGTGCCCCATTTTAGGAAGAATGTTACTAACACTAGTTACTTAGCACCTTACAGCAATACATTAAGAAGACCTGACCTTCAGAACTTATATCACAGATTTCCAAAGTAATCATTGTTTTATTTTCATCACTTTTCAACTGGTTATGCAAGTATAATATAAATCTATTCTTAGTCTTAAAATAGGGGTCATACCTGATCATGAAAAGTTAAATATACAAATATAAATAAATTGAAAATATATTTTAATTAATTTAATCAATATACTATAATTTCATAATTTAATTTAAATTAATTTCCAAAATAGGGAAATCATCATTAATTAATCTATTCTTAGTTTCCCTAAATAAAAGCTTTGAGTGAATGTGAACCTGTTTATTATGCATACTTATTTGGTTTATGAAAAGTTTTGAGATTGATTCTGGAGAATTCAGAATTTTCATATACTTAATGCTATTTGATGTACCATTGGTTTTTTTGTTTATTTTTCTGTTTGCTATCCTTGTATACCTGAATAGTGAGTCCATTTGTCTCACTTTCCAACAAACTAAAGTGATAGAGCTAATGACCATTTGTGTGGAGAAAAAATTCTTGGAGCACATATTAGACAATTTTTTAACAATGTCTAATAGTTCTTGGTCTAAGGCCATAGGGTGAGTCAATACCTGTTCCTTCTCACTTCCTCCACAATTTTTTTCATTTCTTCATTTCATCAGCCATTGCAATTCTCAAATATTTCAGAGTATAGCATTTTAATTGGACATAACAGTCATTACCTTATCTCCCTATTAATTAAATACTAGCAAGTCAAATTAAGATCCAAAAATGAGGAAAACTTTTAGGATTGTTGTAATCCATGTAAGGAACCAAGGTTTTGCCTCTATAAAAGGATATACCGAAAGGCCCAGCCATTAGTTTGCTGCCTTCTTTAGGAATGTGCATTTTAACTTTGGGCACCACACAGTAGGATCAGCAATAGGATAAAAATCAGAGACATTCCCAGAACTGATAGAAAAAAACCTCCTATTATGTTTTCCTATACATTATATTGATACCAGAAGTAAATCTTTTCCTGTATATTATAATGATACCTGAGGTATCATTTTTTTTATTTACCTCAGGTATATTTTATACCTCAAAATTTTATCCTCATAAATTTCACATCCAATATTTTTGTGTTGCATTTTTGCTACCCTACATCTTCTCTGTTGTGATTATTATGCATGAGAATCACCCAGTTAGAAAGCATTTACTGCTAAATGGTAAGAAAAACCAATAAGTGCCTCCTCTTGCTCCAGACCTTCTAAATTAATGAGCTGGCATATTACTAATATACCAGCTCATGTTATATCACCAAAAACAACATTATTATTAATACTATAATTTGGATTTATATAATGTTTTAAAATTTATAGAACTCCTTATGAAATATAACAAATATTAACTTTAATATTCATAACATAAAAAGATTAAAATGAATAAAATCTTTTAATCCTTACATCTAATTTTAGTCTTATGCTTAAAATTTTAAGCAAGTCTTTTGATACCCTAGCCACCCCTATTATTCAGTTTTACAATACATCTATGTTCTCATTGTAGGCTAATGTATCCACATGGGAGTTAGTGCTTGAGGTAATGATTTCTCTAAAATTAAATTGCATGCTAATTATGTATGGCTTTAAAACTAGTATTCCTTTTTAAAAATAGGTAACTGTGAGTGGAGTTTGTGTGATCAAAGAGTTAATATTTTATGCATTTTCAATTCTCCTTTCATCCATATAAGATACCTTAGATACAAAGGAGCTAACACAGCTATATTGTTATATTGAGAGGGTAGAGGGCAATGTCTTTGGATCTAGTCCAGGATCCCTTGAGGCTTATAGAGATGTATGAAATGCACATATAAATGCTAAATTCTTATCACCAAAAAAAGTCAGAGCTAGAGGAAAGTCATTCATGTTTATAAAACTTGTCAATCATGGACCTTGCCATCTATAGCTATGTTCCTAACCACATTATTTCAAACACTAGTGGTCTCAGACAGAATTAACATAAGCTAAAAGTAGGTAGGTTTCAATAGTAAAAGGTTCTCTGAACTATATAATACTTCTATGTCTGCAAAACATCCATTTTTATTAGAATTGTTATTTATATGTTGTTCCCCCTTAAAAAGCCTATTTAATATTTTGACTTTGCATTATTAGATGGCAGGAAGGATACTGCATTGGGAAATAGCTCTGTATTTATTACCTCTGGGCCTTTCGCTAAGTCAGTTCACTGATTTCTCATGTATGAAGTTAAATGACAGACATAATAGCTAAGGGCTCATCCAGCTATAAACCTAGTATCCTGTGGTGATACTAGAAACTCAACATAGTATATGGTCAGTAGATTGACAAATGGACAGAAAACCTAGGTTCAAGCCCTAATCTTTGACGTACTGGTTGAGAAATTCATTTTGTCTCTCAGTGCCCCATGCAGTTCTCTGAAGGGATAAGTTACAAAAAAAAAATTCAACTACACTAGTAAAAGGTATTCCCTAAATTGATAAAATTACAGTACTAAGCCATATCATCTATAAAAACAAGCAATGATACTAACTTTGAAAGTTGGTCAATTCATTTTTCTCAATGTAGCATGTCAAGGATACATGACCAATAGAAACTTAAAATGCAATTTCAAAGTGATTTGGAGAAAAGAGAAGAGTAAAATATTCATTGTATATTTGCCTGTTCCCAAAAATCACATGGTGATTTGGTTCAATATGCTTTTGTTTCATCATTTTACTGGGGCCTATGTTCTTATACCTTCTTAATTCTACTCCATCTTTTTAACTATCCTGAAATTTAATGACATTTCTCATCCTCCAATTAAATTATGTGAGGTGAGACATCAAGTCCATTAACAGACACTCTACACCCAACAAATTATATATTTGAAAAATCACTAAAACACTCTTGTTTCAAAAAGACTCAAGGCAGAATGGAGGATTCCCTGGGCCTTAGTGAGTATTCTCCGGAAAAACAGATTTTTTAAAATCCGAGATGCATCTACTCTGTACTCATATAATCAAACTCAATTATGTTATTTAAATAAAATCACAGGTAGAGTTGGTTCTCATATCAGAATTCTAATAAACAAACCCTGCTGTTTATTTGCTTTTTGAAGACTACTTGTTCTGAAGAGAGAGTGTGAGGTGGCTTTAAGACCTATGGGGCTTTCTAATTTTTGAGAGATTATACAGCTATGAAGGTGATGATTTTCATCAAGAATTCTTACATGGCATATCATATGAATGAGAATGACTTAGTTCACTGTGTAAATAAACCAAAATCCTGCCATGAAAATCCATGAAAAAATAATTTTAAAGTTTAAATCACTGGTGAAGACAAAAGAAAAGTTGATATGTAAAAGAAGGAAAAACTCTCTGAAGACAGAACTTTAGAGGTTAATAATTATTATCCTACTTAAAATGGATTTCCATTTCTTCAAATTTCATAGCAGAATAGTAGCATAGCTCCCTAGCCCAAATGCATATGAATCTAATAGTATACCACACATCATAACATTAATTAACTCCATAAAAAAGACAACATTAGAGGAAACAACATTCTAGGGGGCACTTAATGATAAATGTCAAATATGTTTCTTGGTTGCAAAAGTTCAGGTTTTAAAAGTTTGAAGTAAGACATTGCTGGTCTGTGAAAACATAATTTTTAATGATAGTATTTCTGATATTACTATTTAATTCAGTGAGCAGTTATTGAGAACCTACTATGTGAGAGGTACATGGCTTCTGCAGATGAAGAAATTAAATCGCTTTGTTGCCAAGAAATTTAAATTTGATTGGAAGGGAACAAGTAGTTAAATATAACAAAATATGTAGAAAGTAAATACAAAAGAACCGAGAAAGGGAAAGATCCTAACAACTGAAGGGATCAATAAAAATCTCATCATTTGTTAAATTCTTACTATGTGCCAGGTACCAAGGTAAGCACAAGCACATAAGTAGTAGAACTTGAATTGTAATTTAAAGGAAGACTTAAGCAAACGTGTGCTATTCATTCCTGTAGATAGACTGTTACTAGGATTCTTGGGGCAGGCTTAGGATAGAGCCTCAGAAGACAGCAAAAATAAGAGATAATTTGGAATTTGTTAAATTTAGGGATAAGCTGATAGATCAATTTGACTATCATTTATCATGCATAAGTTCAAAAACAATGAAAAGTTAGGTTGGATCCAGATTGTGAAGAACCTTAAAGGTGGGGCTGGTAAATGGGTAATTTATCCTATAGCAAATTAGTAGTCACTGCAGATTTTTGGGAAAATGCCCGATGTCAACAACATTCAATAAACAAACATTGATTTAGTTCCTATGTGGTAACCTGGCTCTAGAAACACAGGTTCAACTCTCTAGGTCTTAGTTTCCTTCTCTGTAAAATGAGGAAATAGACTGTGATCTCTGGGCTCTTTGTGACAGTGTCTTGGATGTACTTCTGGACTTGAAATCAAAATTATCTAAGTTTAATTGTGTGCAAATAAACCCTGAGCAAGGGCTTAGCTTCAGACAACTGTCTCATGTATAAAATAAAGATTGCAGGCCTTGAAGGTTCAGCTCTAAATCTATAATCATAGATTATAAAGGACTCCCAAACACTCACATGTGGATTAGTTCCTCAGATCAAGTCTTGGGCTTCAGTTTAGAAGTTCTTCACATTGCTGGGCCAAAGTTTGATTCTTAATCAAATTAAATTCCATACCTATTTAACAATATGTAAAATACCTGAATATAAATAAGCATTGTCTTAATTCAAAACATTCTCATGACAGAATTTAAGTTTAAATGGAAGTTTCAGTCAGGACCAAGATAGTATTTTGCAGTTGATTGCCAAGTAATTAAAATGAGATGAGCTGTCAGTTTGTTTTTTTCTTCAGTCTGAAGATAACCAGGCCTTTTACAAAACAACAGGGATGATTGAAGAAGTCCCAGTATTCACACCTCTGTGAATTTCTAAGCATGTCGCTATTTTTTTTTTCCCTGTTGGAAATGCCTCTACTTTATTCTACTCCCTTGTAACTCTCCCTTTGAAAAACATCATCAGGCATTAGAAAGCCCTTCATGAGACTTTTAATGAATTCAGACCTTATTATTTTCATCCATTTCAGCTTTCAGGGAACTTTCCTTCCATGAATCCATGGTCATTTATTCGATTCACTGTTTATATGACTAGAAATGATTGAAAATATTTTAAATTTGTACCTTAACCATTAGAAATATATTAGTTTGTAGATTCTTACAAGTTATCTCTATAGAGGTAGTGTGGGAGGCAAAAATGATCTCAGGTTTTAGAATTATAGTGGTAAAAAGCATTCCATATCTTAGCAGTGGCTCCAAGTGATCATCCAGGCTTTTCTTGAAGAGCTTTAATGAGGAAAAACTTGTCTTCCAAAGCATTTTATTACCTTTTTAGATAACTTTATATATTATGAAGTCAGTCAACAAGCTTTCACTAGTTATTTACTGCCTGCCAAGTATTATGATAAGTGATTGAGAGATTTTTTTTTAATGTAAAGTGTGTGTGTGTGTGTGTGTGTGTGTGTGTGTGTTTTATATATGAAATCTACTCCTGCGAGCACAGAGATTCCCTGTGTATCCCTTATAAGCTACATTTCCTAAATTGCTTCAGAAATAAAAATAGCTGCCAAGACTATTAATCCCAGGATAATGTTTGTAAAGGTGAAAACTGTCATGGTTGAAAAGCGGAGTTTCATCAAAACATCACATAAAATAAGAGCTTGTAGAAAGAAAGGAAAGCAAACCATCTTCTTGGAGAGAAAACATTCACAATACAAAGAAGATGGAAGTAGGTCAGGTCTCCTAGAGTGCCTGGTAGAATAGAGTACCCAAACCTGCAAAACTCAGTATTTGAGAGGGGGTTTTATCTGAGTCAAGCTGGACCAAGCACCAAGGAATGAGGATCCTAGACTTCTGTGCTTGTCAAAGTTCCAAAACTGGTGCTTCTTCATGCTTGGAGGAATGCACTTAGTTGATATTCTGATTCCCCTTTGAGAAAAAGAGGGCTTTTGGACATTATCTCATTTTAGTCCACTTTGTCAAGGCAGCTTAGTTTTCTTAGGACTTCTTCACTGAGCAGGATGGAAAGGCTACTAAGGCCCTTGTACCATTATCAGAAACCATCAATTCAAGGTTCTTTGCTGTGCATTCTATAATTCAGTCAAAGCTATCTATCTTCTGGCTATTACTCATGCTTCTTCCTCCATCTCTGTTCCCTAGGATGTCCCCTATGTCTAGAATATACTCCTTCCTCACTTCTGCCTTTTAGAATCCCTACTTTCTTTCAAAATTCAGCTTAAATGCTGCCTCTTACACATAGTCTTTCCTGATACCCTCTTCTCTATCTCCATACCCAACTTCCCACAGCTACTAATGCCTCCCTTCTGAAAATGACCCTGCAAATTTTTTATATAAAGTGATATATGTCCATGTTGACTTTTATCTTATCTGCCTTCTTCAAGGCAGGAAGTATTTCATCTTTCACTTTGTATTTTAGTGCAGTAGCACCATGCCTGGTACATATTAAGTATGTGATAAATGATTGTTTAATCCTGATTATTATTCTTTCTGGGACAGCTAGGTGGCACAGTGGACAGAGTGATGGACCTGGAATCAGGAAGAATCAATTTCTTAAGTTCTACTCAGCATCATACTCTAATTATGTGACCTTATATTTGACACTTAACGCTCTTTGCCTCAGTTTCCTCATCTGTAAAATAAGCTAGAAAAAGAGAGGGAAAACCAGTTCAGTATCTTTGCTAAGATCATGCAGAGTCAGACAGTTGAAGTCACAACAAAATTCTTTTTTGCAAGGTCTCCAGTTTATCAAATACTTTTCTGCAATGTGCTGCCCAAATTAAGCACAATGATCTAGATATGAACTGACCAAGCAGAGAATAATGGAAGCAGAGTACTGTGGACTGTCATCTTCCTAGTCTTTTGTCTTTTAGTACAAACCAAGATTTCATTAGCTTTCTTTCATTAGTAAACAATGTTGACTCATATGCTGAGCCATCTTAGATGTACAAACCAGTCAATGAGTATTTTTTTTATTGCTTTTTCAGATGAACTGCATATTAGACTTGCCTTTCCCATCTTATATTTGTGAGAATTAATCTAATCCAACAATATTACTATTTGTTTAACTCTATTAAAATGCAAATTTTAAAATAAAATGATAGGTCCATATATGTTCTGCCATCTGCCAAAAAAGGGAGATGGGACAACTTTTGTAGGCAGTAAACTTGTCTGTTAAAAATAGTCAAATAAAAGAAATGACAAAAAGTCAAAATTCTTTAGTGGATATTTAAAGGGCAAATATAAAAGTCTTTACTCCCTTATGATATATTCTTCAATCAAACCTAATATTCTTCGGTTAAAAAATGTTTTGTGGTGAGCCAATCCAATATAGCCAGGAGAAAGACAATTGAAAATGACATGGAGAAAAACACAAGAGAAGATTTGAGTAATTAGACTAATGAGAGAAGAGAAAAGCCCTTTTTTCCTCCAGAACAAAAGTTAATCTTTTTAAAAACATTTCCCAAGATAGGGAATGGTATATATTATGTGAGAAAAGTAACACTTGAATATAATATTAAGCCATCCTAAAAGATTGAACAATGTACTTACATCACCCTGAAAGCTCCGTAATATTATATCCCTCTTGTATAGAGTGAAGTCTTTGTCATATTCTTCTCAAAGCTATCATAGGAGATAGGCATTCCTTAGTTCAGAACATTAACAAACTCAAGTAAAGCTGATATATTCAAAAAAATTATTTAATTTTCAGCATTTAGTATTTATATTCCTATTTCATTCATTTATTCTCTTCATCTTTATTCATTTATGCATTGATCAAATATTCATTTCAATAGGTTTCATTATAACCACAGAAGCTGTAGGGAAAGATTTGTAGCAAAGTTATTCATTTAATAGGTTTATTTTTAGTAAATTCTCAGAGCAGAAAAAGGCCAGTTGGCCCATCATATACATTCCATTTTTAGTCTTTCTACAACTGGAACTCTATCTCTTCTTTTTTCTTCTTCTTCTTTTTTAAACTGATATTTTCTTTTTTATTTCATTTGGACACTATTGTTTTATCTGAATTAGTATTTATTTAACAGAGTTCCTGACACACAATAGACACTTAATAAATGTTCATATCCTGATACTCACTGTCAATTAAGTAAATTATTTTTAAAAACTCATTTGAAGGAGTAGAGATCTGCTTATAATTTTATTGATCACTAGGCTATAATCTTCACAGGAATTTGATTCCTCATGATAGTGTGCAAAGACTGGTCATCTGGAGACCAATCTTTGGAAGGCTTTCCCCATAATGACAGACTTTGAATTTGGGGGCAGGGATAAACTGTGATGAATCTGTGATCTAAGAGTGTCATCCCTGGGATGGAACAGCATTACAAATTCACACATTCAAAGTTGAGAGACCTCACCTAATAATTTACATATATATATATATATATATATATATATATATATATATATATATATATATATATATATATATATATATATATGTGTGTGTGTGTGTGTGTGTGTGTGTGTGTGTGTGTGTGTGTATAAGATAGTCCAGAGCCAGCATCAAGGCTTCCCTTGAAGACCTCCAATATTGAGGAATCTACTACACTTTATTAATAGAGTTTAATAGTATTTAATTATCTGAAGAATTTTTCGGACATCCAAAGTTATAGGCTAATGCAATTTTTTTTACTAAAACAGCTTTATTAAAACATTTTATTGTTGCTGTTGTTTTTTACAATATCTAAATATTCCCCTATATTTTTCCTTTTTTCCTACTTCAAGAGAGGTACCTTTTGTAATAGAGTTTTTTAAAAAGAGGAAAAAAGAAATTAAAATGTGACAAAATTAATCAATATTTTAAAGTTTGAATTCAAATTTAATTTAATGAATAAGTAAATTTAATTAATTTAAATTAGTTTTATTAAATTATTAATTGCTATAATTAAATTTTTAAAAATTAAATGTAAAGTGAATTTAATATTTTTTTTTAATTTAAATTTTCTAGGAGGTTCTAGGAGGTATCTTCCCACATCTTTTTTTAGGGTCAAGTTTGACATTTATAATTTCATAACATTCTGTTTCCATGATTTTGTGGTTCTTTCCAATAATATTTTTGTAGTTGAGGGTGTTCATTGTTTTCCTGACTCTGCCCTTTTTACTTTGTATCATTTCATGTAAATCTTTCCAGGCCTTTCTGTACTCATTATGTTTGTTGTTTCTTACAGCAAAGTAATATTTAGTCACATTCATGTTCCACAAAGTTGGTCCTTTTTAAAAATATTTATTCTTTTCCCTTTATACCATTTCAATTGGTGATTTCCTCAGTTCTCCTGAATTTGATTATTTATCATCTCTGTAGATAATAATCAGCTTTTTTTTTTTTAAATCAAGCTCTAAACTGTCTTCTGATGTCCAGTCTTGTTTCACTAGCTACCCACTGGACATTTTAAATTGTACTTCCCAGAGACATTTAAAATCAAAATGTTCCTAACAGAGCTCATTCTTTCTACCCCACCAAAGCTCTCTTCTATACTTTCCTTTTACTATTAAAGACATCACCATTCTCCCAGTCACCCAGATTTTCAAGCTTAGTGTCATCTCGAGTTCCTCACTTTTTTTTTTGCCCAAACTATCCAGTTTGCTGCCAAGTCCTGCTTCTACTTTCCTTTCATTTTCCATATGTATCTCCTCACTCTACTCCCACAGCCAGCAAACCCTCATCACCTCATACCTGGACTATTTCACAGTCTCCCAGTTGATTTTTCTGAGTCCAGTTCCTTGCCCAATCCAATTCATACTCTATGCAGCTGCCAAAATGATCTTTCTAAAGCACATTACTGTTCCTACTCAATAAACTCCAGTGATTCCCAGTTACTTCAAGGATCAACTATAAAAACATCCGTTTGCTTTTCACTACCTGACCTCTACTTACCTTTTCAGTCTTTGTGTCCTGTACTCCACTTTCAATAGTCTGTGATCCCAAGATATTCTCCTTTCCTGGTTGTCTCCAGATTGAAATATTCTCCTTCTTTACCTTTGCCTCCTGTCTTCCCTGGCTTCCTTTTGGACTCAGATCAAATCTCAACTTCTGTCAGAAAGCTTTCAGACCTCACACCCCTTGAGATTACCTTTCCTTATCCCATATATAGCTCTTATGTGCAGAGATATTTAGATGTTTAGATGTTATCTCACCTAGTAAAACAGGAGCTTTTATGGATGAAGAGCTTGCTTTTATTTTTCTTTGTTTCCCCAGTGACTGGCACATAGTAAGGGATGAATAAATTGTTGTTTGTTGTTTAACTGATTTATGCCCTCTCCCTCTCTCCAAACCCCAATCTAAAAGGACGAAAATGATAGCTTTGCAAGAAATACGTAGAGTCAAGCCAAACAAATTCTCATATTTACCATTTCCAAAAATGTGTATCTCATTTTGCATATTGAGTTTCTCACCTTTCTGCCAAGGAGTTGATAGCATTATTCACTATCTGGCTTTTAGAATTGTGGTTGGTTATTGAATTGTTCAGAAATTTTTTTAGGTCTTTCATGTTGCCAGTCTTTACAATGGTGGTGTTACTGTATAAATTATTCTCTTTATTCTCAACTTGCTGAATATCAATTCACAGAAATTTTCTAGGTTTTTGTGAGTCTTGCATCATTCCTTACAGCTCTATCCTGTGTTCATATGCCATAATTCACTAATTTATGGATGCTGCTTTAGCTTTCAATGTTTGGCCACTATCTAAAGGAGTTGCTTTTCACATGTATGTATCCTTTTCTACTTTCTTTAATCTCTTTGGAAGCAGAGACCTAGTAGAGATATTGCTAGCTGGTTGAAGAGTATGCTCAGTTTAGTGATATTTAGTGACAAATAGAATCCTAAGTAGGGTACTAGACTAACTGGAGCAACTTGCAAAGTCCATTAATACATATGGTGTTTGTCAGTTTCCTTTTTTAAGGTCATATTTGTCAATCTGATAGGAAGTAGAATTTCAGAGTCACTTTAAATTGTATATTTTCTCTAGTCATTAGTGATTTGGATTTTTTTCCAAAATGGGGATTATTGACAAAATTGATGTCTTTGAAAACAGCCTTTTCATATTTGTTGACCATTTATCAAATAGAGAAGAACTAAGCAAATTTTCTTCCTTCCCTTGACCTCCTGGGAATATATGCCAACTACTTTGGATTAAAGGATATGGATATTTTCATCATTTTATTTGCAGAATTTCAAATTGCCTTCCACAGTGATTATACCAATTCACGATGCCACTAAAACTTTGTTCAGTGCACTTGCCTTCTAAAATCCTTTCAATATTAACTATTCTTCTCTTTTTCATCTATGCTAATTTGATGGGCATAAGGTGAAATTTCAGTGTTGTTTAGAATTAATTTTATTCTTAGAGATTTGGAGCATCCTTTCATATAACTATTAATAGTTTGTAATTCCCTTTTTGAGAAGGGTTTATTCATTTTCATTGACCCTATCTATATTAAGGAATGAATTTTGTTATAAATTTGTGTTAATCATCTATATATCTTGAATATCAAACTTTCATTAAATGTGTTTTCTACATGGGGCTTTTCCCAGTCAACTGCTTTACTTTATGTCTTTTTTTGCGTCATATGCAAAAATCTTTTTAACTTTGGGTAAACAAAACAATGTTTTTTATCTTTTATAAATCTTTCTATCTCTTTTTTTCTTTGTCAATAAGTTATCACCTGCTCAGACCTGTAAGAAATAGATGATTGCCTTCTTTTTTAAATTAAAGCTTTTAGTTTTTTAAAACATATGCATAGATAATTTTCAGCATTCACTCTTGCAAAAAACTTGTATTCTAAATTTTTTTTCTCTCCCTTCCTCCTACTCCATCCCTTAGATGGCAAGTAATCCAATATATGTTAAACATATGGAATTCTTCTACAATATTTCCACAATTATTATGCTGCACAAGAAAAATCAAATCAAAAAGGGAAAAATAAGAAAAAAGCAAAATGCAAGCAAACAACAACAAAAAAAATGAAAATATCATGTTGTGATTCACACTCAGACTTCACAGTACTCAATCTGGATGCAAATGGCTCTCTTCATCACAAGACTTTTGAAACTGGCCTGAATCATCTCATTATTGAAAAGAGCCATGTCTGTTAGAATTGATCATCATATAATCTTGTGGTTTGTGTACAGTGATCTCCTTGTTCTGCTCACTTCACTTAGCATCAGTTCCTTCAAGTCTCTCCTTTCTGAAATGATCCTCCTGGTCATTTCTTATAGAACAATAATATTCTGTAATATTCTTATTCCATAACTTATTCAGCCATTCTCCAACTAATGGGCATCCATTCAGTTTCCAATTTCTTGCCAACACAAAGAGGGCTGCCACAAACATTTTTGCATATGTGGGTCCCTTTCCTTCCTTTAAGACATAATCCCAGTGGAAACAAAGGGTATGTTTGATAGCCCTTTGGGCAGAGTTCTATATTGTTCTCTAGAATGGTTGGATCAATTCACAACTCCACCAACAATATATTACTGCCCTGTTTTTCCCACATCCCCTCCAACATTCATCATTATTTTTTCCTGTCATCTTAGCCAATCTGAGGTGTGTGGTGGTTCCTCAGAGTTGTCTTAATTTGCATTTCTCTGATTAATAGTAATTTAGAGTATTGTTTCATATGACTAGAATTGGTTTTAAGTTCTTCATCTGAAAATTATCAGTTGGAGAATACATTGTATTCCTATAAATTTCACTCAACTTCTTATATATTTTAGAAATGAGGCCTTTATCAGAACCATTGGATGTAAAATTTTTCCCAGTTTACTGCTTTCCTTCTAAAACGATTGCCTTCCTATCTAAAACGTTTAATGGTATGATCTTTGATATTTTTCTGGATTTCCCTATAAGTATTTTGTTTGGTACATTTTTTCAACCTGTTTAATCTGTTTGTGGAGGGGAACTCACTACATTGCTTCCCAACATTCTACCATCTTGGTTTTACCCCTAGCTTCTTTTTCTTAATGGGTAAAAGATTCAAGTAAGCATATATAATAGTAGAAGAAATGATATTCATGAGTGTCCATCTTTTCCTTGATTATTTGTAGGTTTTCCTTTGTTATCTGCTGCACATTTTTTAAACTTTAATTCTTTTTTCTCCTTTCATTCCCTCTACTTCCCCTGAGAAGGCTATGGTTAAGTCCAGATATCTATATCTATATTTATATAGATATAGATATCGATATAGATATACACACACACCTATCCACAGATCTACACATATATCTATATACACACATACGTGAAGCAACATACCTACATGATATATACACACACACTTAGCCACATGTAAAAATGTATATAAAATAATATAATAATGTAAAATAATAATATAATGTAGATTTCCTATTGATTGAATCTTTAAGTTTTTTTTTTAAGATCAATGATTACTAGCTACACTTTTTATTCTAATAAATTCTACTCCTGATCATTGTTGTAGTATGTGTATATATGTCTTCTTTCCTAATCTTGCTAACTCTTCTACTTGAATTCTGCTCCTTAATTTGCCTTGCTATTATTTAACCTCCCTCCATTCATGGTTCCCTTCCATGTCTTCTTTCCCCACTTTTTGCTTTTTCCTCTGCTCATCCCTCCCCCCTTAATTTTTTTTATAGATTTAGGAAAGTGCTACACCCTTCATGGCATATATAACTCATTCCCAATCAGAGTAGGTTTTCAGAACTATGAGCCCTCCCCCCCCCCCATGAATGCCTCTGTATCTATTTTTCCTAAGCACTCCATTTGTATTAACCTTTCTCTTGAGTTACTCAATTGTACATTCCATGTAAAAAAAAAATCACACAATTCATCCATATTAAGTTCCTTCATACTGATGTTTGATATTGGCTTCTATATGTTAAGTTTTCTAATGAATTCAGGTTTAGTTGAAAGCAAGTCCTAGAAACCTGCAAGTTTGTTAAATGTCCAATTTTTTCATTCAATATTACGGATAATTTTGCTGGATGTTTTATTTTTGCCACAGGCTTAGTTCTTATTGCTGGCATACAAGATTGCAGGACCTGTGTTCTTTTATTATGGCTGCTGCTAAGTCCTGTACAATTCTAATTGTAACAAGTATATTTGAATTTTTTCTTGTTTCTTGCAAGATTTTTCTCTGATTTGGGGGTTTCAACATGTGGCATGATATTCCTATGTGTTTTTCATAAAGGATTTCTTTGAGGAAGTGATCAGTAGATTTTTTTCTATTTCTACTTTCCCCTCATGTTGTATCACTCCAGAACAATTTTCTTGTATTATTTCTTGCATAATTTTAGCAAAGTTCTTTTTTTGTTTAAAGCTTTCAGATAGATCAATTATTTTTGTATGTTCTCTTCTTGATCTGTTCTCCAGATCTATTGTTTTTCTTATGAGATTTTCACATTCTGTTCTATTTCGTTTCATTCTGTTTTGTTATTTCTTGGTCTCATATAACTTCACTGGCTTCCCCTTGCTCAGTTTTAATTTTCAAAGAGTTATTTTTATCTTTAAGACTATATCTTTTTTTATCTAGCTGGTTAATTTTTTTTCATAATCTTTTTTGTTTTTCTTGGATGGTTTTTATTTTTTATTTTTAGCTTTTCCTCAATCTCTCTCATTTGATTTTTAAATTCTATTTTGAATTCTTTTTTAGATTCTCTCAGGGCAGGGAGCCATTTAATATTTTTCTTTGGGATAGAAGAAGCTTTTGTACTTCACTATTCTCCTCTGAAGATGAATTCTGGTTTTCCCTATTCACATAACAAATTTCTATGCTTGAGTTCTTTGTACTTTGTCAGTTCTATTTTTTTAATGAGAAGTATTAGTGTAAACACTTCTAACTGTAGGATGGGGAGATGGTGGTTCTAGCTTCACTTCAGCTCTCTTCTTTGACCTGGAACCCCAAACCAAAAACTCCACCTTCCTACAATTGCCAGCAGGATCCTTTTATCAACTGTTTCTGCACTCATAGGGTTTTTGGTTCCTTCTCCCCCAGGGATGCATCTCAGCAGCACAATATAACTTGATGTTCCTTAAAAGTAGAGGTTCCCTCAATCTTCCTGGACTCAAACCCCTGACTTCCTACACTATCCAGGAGGTTTCATGCTAAAGCTACCTCTGAACCCAACCATCCCTAGGGCTTGCTGCGTGCTGTTTGTGGGGAGCTAGCCTAGTGGTATTTACACTTCATACCTGCTACTGGTCTTCTTTAGTTGTTCCAGGAAGACCCCTGTTCTGCCCCAAATCTTCATTATTTTTCACTGATCTACATTTGTCCTGAGGCACAATTTTGTTTTCTTTGTGGGGGAAATCTGGAGTGTTTAGAATTTTCTAACATACTCTAGCAATTTCCCAGAAATTTCCTCCCAATTCTACTTTTCAATGAGTTGTTTTCTTCAGTGTATTTTTTTGCATTTGGTTAATTCTATTTTTAAGTAGTTTTTTTTAATGAATTTTTATGCTTCTTTTTTTCAAGCTGTTGACTATTTTTTAAAAAAATAATTCTTCTGCATAACTCTCATTTCTTTCCTCAATTTTTCTTCTACATCTCATTCTTGATTTAAAAAATCCTTTTTGAACATTTCTAAGATGATTTTTGGGTTTGAGACCAATTCACCTTGCTCTTTGATGCATCACATGTGGGCTTTTTGATATTGTTATCCACTTCTGAGTTTGTGTTTTGATTTTCTCTATCATCATAATAGCTTTCTATGTTTAGGGATCTTTTTTGCTTATTCATTTTTATCCTATTTTGTGACTTTTAAAATTGAGCTCTGCTCCTGGGACACAAGGAGCACTGTCACAAGTTTCTTATATGGTCATTGATTTTCCACTCCAGGACTTGCTCACTGAACTCGAGTGACCTGCAAAGTCTATTGTGCTGATTGTAGAGTTCATAATCTGCCTAATATACTGGTGCAGAGTCCACATAGCTGGCATACTGATCCACAATCGAGGGACCTCAGTGGCTGATCTGAGCTGTGGCTAATAGCCTCCCACTGGCTTGCTCAGATACCATCTTTCTGAATTGCTCCCTTTTACTTCAGTAAGAAAGACCTTTCCTGGAGTCTTAAATTATCTTAAATTAAGCTGGAAAATGTTTCACTCCATCTTTTTCTGGGCTCTGTCACCCCAGAATTCATTTAGAGATTTAATTTAAAGTTGTTTCCAAGGGAAACTAGGGAAAGCCCAAGTGATTTCTTGGCTTTTCTTCTCCATTTTGGCTCTATTGCTTTGGTTTTATTCTTATAGAACCAGAATGGTTCTTCCTCTTCAAGGTCCTAGGATAACCTTGAAAGGAGAATTCTCTAATGCCATCAGCACAAGGTCTCATTCTAGTGTGATTCCCTCTTTTGGTGGTAATCATCAGGAACCAAAATCCCAGTTTCATCTAACAAATTAATTTCAATCAATTGTGTTTTTTTAGAAGAGGCACTTACTTGGAAGATACAAGTATTTTTCTCAATATCTGGAAAATCAATCTCATCGGTGCCATCTTAGGATTCAACTCAGACTAAATGTGGTTTCCACATAGCCTTTGTCCCGCCAAGTTTATTTCCAAATGGGCTATGACCAAAGGGTGCATGGATCCTCAGCTACCCATGGGCTGGAAAATTGTTCCTTAAGGCTGCTTGTTGTAAAACCTGCTTCTGGATTTTGGATAGTTCATTCTCTCTTTAGCACATCATAGACATCTCTAAAGTCCTTCATCTAAAACCAGAAAGAAGGGACATAAGACAAGCAAAACACAAAAGCCACTTTCTGTTAGTTTTATGCCTATTCTAGATAAGAGAGCCAGGGATGTGCTGGCAATGTCCTTGCCTCATGGCAAGACTCATTTCAATGTTTCATCTTGATATTAACTTTTTCAACATTACATTATGAAATCTAAATAATAATAAATACATCAAACTCTGATTTGTAGCTTTTACTGATTTCTGAGGTATAAACATAACCTTAAAAATTTAACATGGGCTTTTCAAAGCCTGGCTTTAGCATATTCCTGACAGAACCCAAGACTGTTCCTCATCCAGAGGCCTGCAACAGATAAGCTTCATACCAGTCAGGTCAGAAAAAATTTAAAAATGACCTTGTTTGATGGGTGCCTTTTTCAACATGTCCTGGTTCTGGTTGGACAAACAAAAAAGCTTCCTCTTCACTTTCTCAGCTGGCCAACACTCATTAGCTACGTAATGCTAGTCCCTGTTTCAAGGTCCATGTGAGAACTGCATCATCAAAGTACTTTGTGTGACTCATAACGACTGGACTTATTGGTTAGACCCAATCACTGTGTATCCTAATTTAGCAGTTTATGGGAGGGAAAGCAATTCTATATTTCTTGACAGTGAAACCACCAGTTCCAAATATGAAAGCAGAGAAACTAGTTCATGCCTGAATATGAATAGCATGGGAGGAGAAGCCTTTGTTTGGGCTTTGGTTGGGCTCCCTGGCAATTTGCTGATGGGTATGACAATTTGTCAATGGGCAAGTTTCCTCAAACACAGGAACACACACACACACACACACACACACACACATACACACACACACACACGAAAACTACTCACTATTCAAAATGGGTTATGCTGGGGTTGGAATATTTTATGATGCTTAAAAGATAAGGTAGTTCCTTTATATAATACAATTTAACAAATATGCTGCCTAAGCTGTTGCAAGCTGACAGCTGCCCTGGCCGATGGTATGGAAATGTTCATTTTGTGGAGAGACAGCATATTGTTGTAAAATAATGACATTTCTCTAGGGATTTAAGGTTTACAAAATGCTTTACAGGCAATATCTCTTTTGGGACTCCTGGCAACTCTGCAAGGTAGGGGTTATTCTTATCTTCCCTTCACAGCTAAAGTCACTGAGGTTTATAGAAGTAGTGACTGGCCCAAGTCAACCAGGTAGTGAGCATCTGACTCAGGATTTGATCCCATCCTTTCCTGATTTTTAGGCCAACACGCTATTCTCTGCAATAGGTTGCAAAAAGCAAATGTAGGGTGCTGCATGCAGATAGACAAGTTCAAATCTGACACTTTCAAGGTATGTGAGTCTGGGCAAATCACTTACCTCTGTTTGCCTTAATCCATAGAAGAAGAAAATGGCCAACTATGCCAGCTTCTAGGCCAAGAAACCTCCATGGACAGTATTTGCAGGCTATGGTCCACTGAGTCACATAGAGTCATGAACTGAGTTGACTAACAACAAACAGCAGCAGTGTTGGTATAGCACTTTAAAGTTTGCAAAGCACTTGACAGATACCTAATTTGATACTCACAAAACTGGGGGTGGTAACTGCTATTATTATTTCCATTTTATGGATGAGGAAACTGAGGTAGAAGTTAAATGACGTGCCCAGGATCACATAGCTAGTAAGTTCTTGAGACTATCTTGGTTTGAAGCTGGTTTCTTCATCTATAAAAAAAAAATTTCCAGGAACACTTGAATACTATGAACATAAACTATTGAATACATACAAATCATTCTGAATCATATGAAGTCTAAATACATCATCCCAGCATATTTATGTCAAGTTACTTTGGCCGTAAACACTTATTTTGGACTCAAGTGATGTTTCATTCTTTCTGATATTAATTTTCTTCCACCATCCTTTAGTGGTTTATCAATTTTTCTTGTCAATCCCATTTCCTTTTTATGCATCGAAAAGCTATAGACATGATAGACCATCAACTTTCAATGTCAATTTCAGTTTCTAAATATTTTTAATAACTTTTCAGTTTATCCCACATCATTTACACACTGGTTTTCAGTTATGTAGTACATTTTTCCCCTCCACAAAGAAAACAGGTTTCTTTATTATTCCAATAGATTTGCTTCCTTTTTTAGACTTATTCCTGAGAGAATATGTCTTCTTAATATGAAAATTTCAAACTGCTCCCCTCCTACCCACAGCAGAAAATCTTGCTCCTTAATTGATTAGAAAGATTACAATAATTGTGCCTGAGTAAACTCACCTACATTCCTTCACATTTTAAAGAATTATCAACTTGGGGCTGGAAGGAACTTTAGGGGTTATATTTGCTTTTTTATTTTTTTCCACTTTACTCTGACTCTGAATTTATTATTTATATGTTTTGGTTTAGTGGAAAGCTGACTTACTTTTAGAGATAAAGGAACTGAGTTCAAATTATGCCTCTAAAATTTGCTACTTGGATGACTGAGCACGCTGCTTAACCTTCTAAGATCTCAGCTTTCCCATCTATAAAAGGAAATGATTAGAACTCTGGTTTCTGAAATCTCTTCCAATTCTAAATTTATGATCCACAAACTCAGTAGAAAGAAAATAGTTCCCAATTCCTCTATTTCCAGTTTGCAAGATCTTAGCATCTTAGATTCAGGACTAGAAAGACATTGGGGTCATCTAGTCTTTCTTCTGTATTTTTATAGATAGCATAATGACTAGAGGGCTGGACTTGGAGAAAGGAAGACCTAGTTTCAAACTTCGTGTCATCCTGGGCAAGCCCTCTGAACCTTAATTCCTTCATCTAAGAAGGTTGGACTGTCTCTGACGTTAGAGCATGATCTGGCCCTCACTTTTCTGGCCTCAGCTCTTCATCAGTAAAATAAATATTCTAGACAAAATTCCTTTTAAGTACTTTCCAGCTCTATAAATATAATATATAAGTGTAAGAATACTTTTATATTTATATTAGTTTATAGTTACATTAGTTATATTATTTATACATTTTATATTTATATTTTATGTTTTAATATATTTGTGTACATTTTATATACACAGTTATATTTATATTAGTTATATATTATTACATAATATTATAGTATTGTAAATACTAAATATTTTAAAATACTGTCCAGCTCTTATAACCTTAAGAAACAGAGGCCCAGATAGAATGAATGAATTGCCCAGGGTCTGGCAAGAAATCATGACAAAGCCAACACTTAAGTTTTAGTCCTTTGGCTTTTTCCTTTGCATTATAATTGAAGGATAAATGTTTGAAATCCCAAGGGAAGCCAATTCTGAAGTAATTATAATTTCCATTGAGTAAGCAAATTAAGACTAGTATAGAATGGTTTGTGTAAGGATAGAGTTTTCTACATTGATTAGTAATTCCCTAATTGCTTGTACATCACCAAGAAGTCATAGTAGAATTTTTTTTAAGATCCTGTTTCATTTCTAAATTTTAAAGAGTAATAGTCTTTCACAGCCTGGGAAAGCACTTATCATATTGAAGGGACCAATGTAGGTCATGTAGAAAGCTCATATGCACTATAGGAGATCCACAATTCATGAGGACAATTGATTTCTAAAGGAAGGTTTTGCAACTCGAACAATGCATTTCAAGGGCTTGCAATCTAGTGAGAATGGGAGCCCAGCCGAATGAATAGAGCTACAGTCTTCCAGATATGAAATAAAGTTCTATTTTCTCCTTAGGCAATATTTCAGAAACCCTGATGTTGAGTAGGCTCGAACCAGTGATCCTAAGTACTGGCGGCTAAAGATCTGGGTCACTGGGAAATCAAGGAGATCCTGTTCTGGTCCAAGGTGGACCACCCTCCTGGAACACAAGGATGTCATTAACTTGCAGTTGAGTGTTTGCTTCAGCACTGCTTCCTGATGATTTAAGCATACCAAGGCATTCTGGATCTCCTTGGGAATGAAAACATTAGCAGAGAGATCTGAAGGGTTGTTTTTGGCTTATAGTTCAGGTTTTTTCCAAAATAGATTGCTATTTTAAAATTCTATGACATAAAATTAGAAATCCCTAAATTCAGAACTGCAACGTCTGCTCAAGAGTGCAACTCTGGGACATAAATCACTGAGCTCCCTTGTTTTCTTTCAGAAGCAGAATCTTCTTTCCAAAGGTCTAAAGAGGGAAAAACTCTTTTTTTATTTATTTCCCTATCCGAAATCTGGCTTTCTTCAAAAAGTTGCTGTTGGAGGAAGCACATATGTTTGTGTCCCAGCTTTTATTTGAAGACCATCTCTTGTTATTTGGGAGCAGAGTAGAGCATCAGCCTTTTTATCCAGCAAGATATCCCTTGCATCCTTCCCCCTCTGAGACACTTCTCAGCTCAGGCCAAGCCATTTTGAACATCTCTGCCTTCTTGCTTTCTGTCTGTAAGACTTAATGTCAAGAAATACTAGATATAAGGATCTCAAAGTAGAATGGGCTGCCTCCAGTTGTTGCTTGCTTCTCAAAAAGGATCATGACATTAGGAACGTGATATCATGACACAAGTGAAGTGGATTTAATTGAAGGGGAGGATAGCTATACAAAGTTACCAGCCTCATTTTTTCCTCCAGAGCCATGTGGGTCCAGTGGTCAGACAAATATCAGTATGATTGGAGACGGCTCCCTGATTGTGATTAACTACTTATTACTGATATTAAAAGGAGAGACTCTTGTTCAGATATCAGGTAAACTCAGTGAACAAAGTTCCAATTCAGGTTCTATGATTCTGTTATAGCCAACCTTCTTCACACATATAGATATACACATACACACCTCTTAATAATCTTATGGCAGCTAATATAATATTCATGCAAATTATTTTTTGAATCAAGATTGAGAAAATTATCATCTACTACTTTGTTGTCTGGCTCTGACATATGTTATTTAAAATTGGAAAAAGGAAAAAAAACAAACATTGTTTAATAGGGAGATGAGAACACAATTTATTCTGATCTGATCATTTGAAACAGAGAAAAAGTACAGTTACCCATCATACTCAGAAAATTGGCTCTGTCCAAGCTAGAACTTGATAACTTGCCCTGACCCCAGCCCTTTCTCTCCAGACCAATGAAACCTTTGTGGATTGCCCTGGGTCAAATATGACCCCTCCCTCTGCACAGCTCTCATACTGCTTTGGCTGCCTATTCTTCATGCATTCTGTCTTTTACTAAGTATTGTTATGTGTATACTTTTCTTACACAAATTCAGATGATGATTTCCTTAAGGAAACCCAATCTATTCTCCAAAGTGCCAAAGATTACATTTGCTATCTGTCCAAAATCCCTCGTTTAGAGTCTAGTTACTCTAATGGTTCACTGTGGTATAAGATCCCATCACCAAGTGGCCAATCCACTGGTGACATATGTCTACTTTGAGCAAGACTTATCTTAGAAGATAGAATTTTTTAATGATTGGGCTATGTGTGACCTTTTCCAGGCTCAGGAGAACCTTCCAGAGCTTGATCTCCCTTGGTATAACCTTTAAGAACCCACTCCAAGGTGACAATAGAAGAGGACTTTGTGACAACAGTGACCATTTGTGCCAGGCTCAGGAAACTCTTGTTCCCTGTCTGATGGTTGCCAAGCTTTATGAAATGATTCAAGCCCTTTGTTCTTCTCTCCAAAGCCTTTCCATAGGCAGCTTGTGAGTCATAGAGCCTCACTTGAGGTGATCTGGGCTCTATGCAGTCTTCAGAGCTTCAGGATTGGCCAAATGCCATTCTACTGAATATGTGGTTGGCAGCTCTTCTCTGAAGAAATGATAGACTTATTTCTTTGAGGAATATTGCAAATTACTTGCAAATTACTACTTCCCCTGAGATATTCCTATATGGTACATCATGAAAATGGCAAAAGTACACCAAGATACAGGTGTAACACTGCAATATACCAGATTTTGGGATCTTATCAATCCAGACATTGCCTCTGATCATGTAGGTCATAGCCTACCCATGCAAGCCCATCCAGTGAAACTCCAAATTACCAAGAGGTACACCCAAGTTTCTGGGGCCTTCTTTACTTTCTCTAGGCATCTACCATGAATATAGCAATGTAGCACATAAGCTATTTAAAAATCTCTCCTTCCTCTCATCTCATGACCAATCTGACTTTTTCTTTGCTCATAGATTTCTTTGATAACATTCTCTATACCACTCCTACTTCATAATTGATTCCTTTTCTGTCATGCTTTATAGTCTGATGTACATGTTGAACATCACCATTGGCCTCTGGATAGTCTTCAATTTCAATTCTTCAAAGAATAAAATATCCTGTGACTCACAGCCTTATAATTATACCAGTAGAACATAAACATGTAAAAGATATTCTTCTGGTTGGGAGAGAGGCATGAGAGTATGAAAAGAACTTTCCCCTCACATTTCCCAGAAACCTGGCTTTGAGTCCCACACCAGGCACTTATGAGCTGTGTGACCCTATTTCTTCTCAGTCTCAATTTCTCTTCTATAACATGGGAATAATAATAAGACCCACCTTACAGGTTTGGTGTGAAGATTAAATGAGATCATAAATATAAAGCACTTTGGACATCTTGGATCACTTTACATAAGCTCTCATTATCATCTTTTGCAAGTAGCCCATATCAGTGGATTCATTTTAAAAGATGGTAAACGATGGGTAAAATACATTTAACTACTGTGATATGGAATTTGAACTTTGACTCATGGGTACCAGATAGTCCTTGGAACATTTTAAGAAAGAGAATGAAAGAGAAAAACTTTTTTTTTCTTTTGGACTTCTATATGGATGGGGATCTCAAACAAGCTCAAACTATTTTGTCATTGTTGTTGATTTAAGAAATGAGTGAATGGAGCAGTGGCAAAGTGCATTGGAGAAAAAAGGAGTTGAAGGCACAAAAATGATAAATTAGGAGAATATTCTAATAGTCCATATTGTGAAGGGCCAGCATATACTACTAAATCTACAGTTTTTATCCACTTTAAGTGGAAAAAGTGGTATATGGATTAAGAATGATTTCAATACAATTGACTTTAATCATCCATTGTTGATCTAATCTATGCAAACTACTATGCAAATAATTTCAGACCCAAGACAGTATTTTGCTTTGATCTCACTACTCTTACTTTCAAAAACTTCTACCCTGTCTTCAGTACCCAGTTTTTTAATGTCAAATTCCAAACTCCTTAGCCTATTATTCAAGATCACACAAACTCTGGTCTCTACCTATTTTTCACTCTTTGTAGAGGGCTGGAACTCTGGAGAAGTGTACTTGAAACAAGGATATTTACAACAAGGTGTTACCTCAGTTTAATTGATGAGATGATGGTTCTCTAGTACACACACACATACACACACATATATATAGTTAGTATTTATTATGGCGATGCAATGGTTCTCTAGTTCACACATATTCAGTATGCTGTAATGATGTAATTGTACTAAGGTATTTAAGGGCTGAGAAGGACTGAAATGATTCATTCCATCTTTGACCAGCCTCATGGTGGCTGTCCTGCCTTCATCACTTCTCTACTAAGATGAAGGACTCAGGCTGATCCCAAGATCCTCCACAAAGCTAGCCCAAACATTATAAATCTTGTCACCAATTATTCTGCAACATCAACCCATAAATCAAAACAAGTGGATGGACTCATTATCCCTGTGTAGTGAGTGGGTAATGAGAGAGTCAGAGCTTCCTAATCAAAACTGGTCTTCCTTCCCAATTCAGCTGATATAATCACAGAGGTAGTTCCCAACAAGGTCCAGGCTCAGAGAGTCAAAGAGTCAATGGAAGTGACTTCTAGGAACACAGCCAACCCTTGGGAGTAGAATACCATACTAGACAGTACATTCACAAGTGGGAATATGGAGTAGATCGTTGTGATAGACATGATGAGGGGACTGGAAATCATGCCAAATATGGTTAATAACTGAAGGAACTAGTGATATTTAGTGTGTAGAAGAAAGTATTTAGCTGCATAGGAAAATTACTTGAATATTTGAATTGTTCTTATTTTAACAGTACTGATTCTGAAGAAGTTAATACTTGTTTTGCTTGCCCTCAAAGAGCAGAAGCAGTAACAATGGAAGTTGTAGAGTCACATGTAGGCTTGATGTAAAAAAATTGCCTAAGAATTAAAGCTTCCCCAAATGAGATGAACTTCTTTTTTTTTTTTAATTAATTTTATAATTATAAAATTTTTTTGACAGCATGAATAATTTTTTTATAACATTATCCCTTGTATTCATTTTCCCAAATTTTCCCCTCCCTCCCTCTATTCCCTCCCCTAGATGACAGGCAATCCCATACATTTTACATGTGTTACAATATAACCCAGATACAATATATTTTTGTAAATACCATTTTCTTGTTGCACATTAAGTATTGGATTCCGAAGGTATAAGTAACCTGGGTAGATAGAAAGTAGTGCTAACAATTTACATTCACTTCCCAGTGTTCCTTCTCTGGGTATAGTTATTTCTGTCCATCATTGATCAACTGGAAGTGAGTTGGATCTTCTTTATGTTGAAGACATCCACTTCCATCAGAATACATCCTCATACAGCATTGAAGTGTACAGTGATCTTCTGGTTCTGTTCATTTCACTCAGCATCAGTTGATGTAAGTCTCTCCAAGCCTCTCTGTATTCCTCCTGCTGGTCATTTCTTACAGAGCAATAATATTCCATAACCTTCATATACCACAATTTACCCAACCATTCTCCAATTGATGTACATCCATTCATCTTCCAGTTTCTAGCTACAACAAAAAGAGCTGCCACAAACATTTTGGCACATACAGGTCCCTTTCCCTTCTTTAGTATTTCCTTGGGATATAAGCCCAGTAGTAGTACTGCTGGATCAAAGGGTATGCACAGCTTGATAACTTTTTGGGCATAGTTCCAAATTGCTCTCCAGAATGGCTGGATTCTTTCACAACTCCACCAACAATGTATCAGTGTCCCAATTTTCCCACAGCCCCTCCAACATTTATCATTATTTGTCCCTGTCATCTTAGCCAATCTAACAGGTGTGTAGTGGTAATGAGATGAACTTCTTGAGAGGATGTACTTTCCTGGTGTCCTAAGGAAAAATTGGATTATCCTTATTTGACAAGTTCTTTGTTTGTGCAGCATCTAACACATCTGATATATAGAAGATGTTTTAAAAATGCTTGTTGATTTATTGATTGATTGATTTCAAAACTAACAGGATGCCTATGCCAAGACCACTTTTCTCTTTTTATTATTAGGAGATATCCTGTTTTGTAGAACTAAAGATCAGTAAGCAAGCTGTTCCCTAAACTTGACATACCAATAATCCTTTGCGGCTCACCCTCTGCATGATCTCAGTCTAAGCAAAACCCCATAATTGTTCCTTATAATTATTGTATTGCTTTGACCTGCACCAGGTGTTCTCTGGGCTCAGAACAGCCCCTGACAAGCTCAGACAAGTACCCATGTTCTGGTCTTTGAGCCCAGCTATGAACCAAACTTGTCTCATTTTTGCTGTTACCCCTCATTTTCAGGGCTACAGCTCAATGCAGAACTATTGGTATAAGTAACCACTGTTACTCTTTGGTTTTATTTTATTTTAGAGTTATTTGTGGTTTCATTATCTGTGTAAGCTACAGTTAAAGCTGTGTCTCTTTGGTCATTTGGTCAGGGTTACAGAATCTAAACTTTGGTGGGGAGAGCTAGAAGGAAGTTTAGATATAGTTCAATCTCATTTTGCAGATGAGAAAGTTGTTTTTCAGTGATTTTTCAGTCACGGCTGACTCTTCAGGACCCCATTTGGGGTTTTCTTGGCAAAGATACTTGACAAAGATGAGAAAAAAGGATAACTAAAGAAGAAAAAATGAGGTGATTTGATCAATGTCACAAAGAGCTGGTCAGAGGCAAAATTGAACCTGAACTTGAAATTGGCCACATTGGCATGGAGTTAGAAGGATCTGAGTTAAATCTGACATCACACACTTGCTAGATATGTGACCCTAATTTCAACAACTTAACCTCTGCTTCCCCCCAAAAAAAAGAAAATTGCCACAACTTTAACTCTATTGTTCTCCTTTGTTAGTCCTGATCAAATTTACCAGATGATATTCTAAATCCTCCAAACTAAAAGAATTTTAACCATTCAAGTGAGTTTTGTGGCAAATTACAAAATGATTGGTTTAGAGCTTTCAAGCTGCCCCCTCTTGTTTTTGAAAGGAGCCCAAGGATACAGAGAGGACAAGTCTCCAAATCTAGTACCATTTCCATTATTCTAAAGTGAATCTTGGAAACTGATAGGAGTCTAAAAAGAATTGAGCAAAATGGTTGTGGCTAATATTTAACAGCACCAACTTTTTATATCTTTAATAAAACATTTAAAGCTTTCTAAGCCAGACTGTCACTGCTGCTTTTTAAGATAAGAAAAAAAGTATTCTAGACAATGTTTTCCTCACATTTCTGTAGAACAGCAGCTTATTTCTAAAATATTGCACTGATTGAGCTTCTCTCTCTAGTCTTTCACTGGAGGGGATTCACATCTAATTTCAGGTGTGAATTATTGCTTCTTAATTATGATTGTAATTATATTTTTATCCCTTGGTCAGTTCATTAACAGCACATAGCTCTGTGAGGATTTTCATATCTTTGCTTCCATGAGTGTTGCTGCAAAGCATATATATATATATATATGTAATATATTTGGACCAACTCATCTCCAAGGACTAAATGGAAGCTTGCCTCTAGTTTTCCATTGACTCCTCTACATTTAGACATCTTTTTTAGTCTAAGTGCATTTTCTGTACTCTGAGAAATCCTTTAAGAATTTAAGAAAATAATTGAAGCCATTACTAGTGCTACTTGAGTGCTTTTCAACGCTATTGAAAAAATGTAAATCTTTATTTCGGGGCTAAAAGCATTCTTTTTCCTCCCTGGAGAAAATAGCTTGGCTCAGGATTCATGGTCATTCTAATGCAGTCAAGAGGGTAGGAGTGATCCCTGGAGAAAACAAGGGCATGCTCTGTCTTTGAAATGTAAAGAGTCCATAAAGGGAGACTAGAGGGAGAGGATGGTCAAAAGTGCTGAAGGCCAGACTTAAAGAGAAAAGATACTGAAAAAAAATCTTACAAACAGTTGAACACAGGAATTTCAAAATTTACCATCAGTGGTGAAGCAGCAGATGTGATACTGAACTCTTACTTGCAGGAAATTAGGCTCTTTATCTGCTGTGAGCCAATTTTATTATAGAGCAATTACAATTTGAAACATGTGGAAAAAATGGGATTTTCAAGGTTGTTAAGTAAACTTTGTCTTGAAAATGTGGAAAGTAAAAAAAAAAAAAAACATAACAGCTAAAAATTTATAGATTTTTGTCTTGGTTTTCCTTTTTTTCATCTTTATTTTTCCCCCTCATATATGATTTGTATACATGTATTATTGCATGGTATAGTTGAGGAGCACTTTCTTTAAGACAATTACCCTAATTCTCATTGGTATGGACAAGTCATAAATTAGAGTGTGACTACTACATACTTTCAAGGCTCGAGGATTGACCTTTTTCCCATTTAAAAAAAAAATGTATTTAAAGTTTTGAGTTTTGTATTCTATCCCTTTCTTTTTCCCCTTCTCAAGATAGTGAGCAGATATAGGTTATACATGTGCAATTATGTAAAATGTTTCCATATTAGTCTTTTGTACAGGAAGATTTGAATATAAGAAAAATAAAGCAGACTACAGTCTGTATTCCAATCAATATCAGTTCTTTCTTAAAGGTAGAAAGTATACTTCATCATTATTCCTTTTAGATTGTCTTGTATCATTGTATTACTGAGAATAGCCTAGCCATTCACAATTCTTCACTAAACATTATGTTATTACTGTTTACATGTTTCTGTTTTTTTTGTTTTTTTTTTTACTTCACCATGTATCAGTTCATGTGAGTCTTTGCAGATTTTTCTGAAATCATCCTGCTTATCAGGATTTGTGAAGGTCCAGGCTAGCTCAAGGGCTCAGAATCAATCCTTGTCAGGATAAGCAAAAGTCCTTTCCTCACGTTGTGGGCTCCAAATTGTAATGTTCTGTTCTGTCCAGAAACTGCCGATTGCTCTCTGGGAGGAGATCTGCTGTCTCAACTCAATCTCCCAGCCAGACTCTTCTTCCTCCAGAGAGCCGTCCCAACTCTGTCCTAGAATAGACAAATTCCTTGCTCACTGTTATCTTCTTTTATCCTCCCAGAGAATGGGCATATGAGAACTCAAGGGCTTGTGGGAAAATTACTTCAACCAATGAACTTGCTCCTTTTAAAGGTTGTGTAAACTCCTTTTCATATGTAAACTCCTCCTCAGAAGTTCAAAGGGGTAAACTCCCCTTAAAGGCAGAACCAAAGATATGAAATAGAGAATTGTTAAGTACTGACTTAGCACTTAGTAAGAACCTAACATCTCCCCCTTTCTTTTGATTTAGAACATAGGGTGGTCATGACTTTGAAACATAAATCCATCAATATGGGAGGTATTATACATAAATTACATAAACACATAGTAACATAATACATGCTAGAAGTATGTAACAAATAACATGATCAAATAATCATAAATTGAGAATTTATAAATGTCCATAAGTCCATTGTCCATTAGTCTCATCTTGTGTTAAGAAATCCAATGATTCCTGCTGGTTTTAAAGTTCTTTAACAGTCTTCTTATTAGCCATGCTCTTTCAGTGTCAGATGTTTCTTAGATTTTCTCCTTTGTTTTGAGGTCTTTCTCTTTTTCTGTCTCTCTCCGATGGACAAGGCAAATACAACTCATTGACACCCATCTGATTCCTTCTCCATCTGAAGAAATACAAGCAAACCCTTTCCCCCAGGCAGTTAACCTATCTGGTCCCTTCCATTTACCACTTTCTGGGTCTCTCCACATCACCTGGCGATTATCTAAGGACAGTGGAGCTGCTCGCACTGGACACTGCCCTTCTGGTGGGTTAGAAAACCTGTTTGCCAGAGCCAGTGCATCTTTGTAAAAAGTTAGAAAATTAATGGTATAGAGAACTAAATTTAGACTTTCTCTAGGGTTACTTGTGGCTCTCCCTTTCTTTTGTTTTGGAGGAGTGTCTTAATGTCTCTGTTTTTTCTCTCTACTATTGCCTGACCTTGTGGATTAAAAGGTATGCCAGTGGTGTGTAAAATCTTACACTGTACACAAAAGTGTGCAAAATGTTTAGAAGAATATGCAGGTCCATTATCTGTTTTTATTTCTTGTGGCATACCCATAATTGCAAATGCTTGGATAAGGAATTCAGTGACCACTCGGGCTTTACATATATCAAATTAATTTCACTTCCTCTTCTTTGTCCCACCAATCAAGTCAGCACAGAACAGCTGGGGAGGGTCAACCTTCAAACAAATTAATAGAGAATGTCCAATTGGCAATTAGTCTCACGTGCTCCATTATCCAAGTGCATTTGCTCAGTTTTAGCCCTTTACATCTCCCACTTTCTTTGTTTTAGACACCGGTGGTTATGCCATCCCTGACTTTTCAGGGAAGTGAGAACTCCAAAAAGGAGATGATCACGCCCCCTCCCCACCTTAACTTCTCAGGAAGGGAGATGAAAAGTACCAAAGGGAAGTGGGGTTTGCTAGCAGGTTTCTGGGTTGAAGGGTCTTTTTAGAGACAAGTATGCACAAACCCATCAGCATGGGAGTTATTACACAAGCACATAGCAATAACACAGAGGTTATTAGTGATGACTCTCCCCACACTCAGTGCAGGCTTGATGTGGCGTGACAAATATGAATTGTACATACAAGTGGTGATATAACAAACAATATAAATCAACATGGTTTTGTAAAAGATTTCCAGAAGTCCTAGCAGGAGGGTATGTAAACATCAATCACACATAAGCCTTCTTTGGCAACCAAGAGATAGTCCAAAACCAATCTATTGTCCATTGCTTCACATGTTAGGGAATCCAATGATCCCCACAAATTTTTGAAGTCCCGCATCAGTCTTTTTATATGTTAGGGAATCCAGTGATCTCTACAAGTTTTTGAAGTCCCACAACAGTCTTTTTATATGTAAGGAATCCAATGATCCCTACAGGTTTTGAAGTCCTACAACAGTCTTATGATGCCTCAGAGAATCCAATGATTCCTGAGGACTTTCAAGTCCTACAATAGTCTTATGATGTCTCAGAGAATCCAATGATTCCTGAGGGCTTTCAAGTCCTACAATAGTCTTATGATGTCTCAGAGAATCCAATGATTCCTGAGGGCTTTCAAGTCCTATAATGGTCTAATCACATCTCAGAGAATCCAATGATTCCTGAGGATTTTCAAGTCCAACAATTTTTGATGTCTGTGAGTCAAATGCCATAACTGCCAGGTTCTTTCAGTGGTGGGCACAATCAGCAACAGAACCTCCCGATGTTTCTTGGATCTTCTCCTTCATTTCAAGAGTCTGCTCCGTCTCTCTCCGAATCCCAGGGTCAATAGTGATGTCAATAATATTTTATTCCAATCATATAATACAGTTTGTTAGTCTTTCCCCAATTGACGGGCATCATTTTGATTTCCAATTCTTAGCCACCACAAAAAGAGCTTACTATAAATATTTTTGTACAGTTAGGCCCTTTCCCCTTTTGCAGTGATGCCTTTGGGATACAGACCTAGCAGTGGTATTGCTGAATCAAAGTGTAAGACCTTAAGTGAATCACTTAAACTTTCTTGAACTTTTTTTTTTTTAATTGGGATGATGATGATAATAGCACCTACCTTATAGGCTTATTTTGAAAATCAATGAAATAACCAATGTAAAATGATTTGCAAATTTTAAATTTCTATATAAAAAGCTAGCTATCATCCTCCTCATCTTCATTCTTATCCTCACTTCTGCAAAGAAAAAGGAAGAAATTTATTTCCTATTTGTGGCCAAACTAGGTCGTAATAATTTCATATAAATTCAATTTTTATTTTTCTTTTATTGAATATGTTCTTTCAATTGACATTCATCATCCATATTAACAAAGTTTTTTTTTCTTGTTATTAGTCTTTCATCTATTTTTTCCCCATTGCACACCCCTTAACCAATGAATATTCCCTTGTAACAAAAATCAACAATCAAGCAAAACAAGTTGATTGACCCAGAGATCATGTCTGACAGTATATATCTCTCTGAGGTAAAGCGATACCTATTTATTTATTTTTGAGTTGATTATTATAAACACAATTCATCTTAATTTATTTATGTGTAATTTAATTTAAATTATCATATAATATACTTTCAGAGAACAATATTTCTGTTCTTTGGAGAGAACCTTGGGAATTAAATGAAACTGATTTTCCTATGGATCTTTGTGCAATATGAAGGACATAGAGATAATTAGGTGCCTTCCCTCCTCCTTTCCTTCTCCTGGGGAATTTTATATTGTTCTGCATTTACTGCAATAAAAAATAAAACTTTGAAAGTTTGATGCACTTGTATTAATATTTAATAGGTTAGTCTCATAGTAATCCTGTCCTTGCAGTTCTTGTTGGGGGAAAATTAACTTGTAACAAAGCCCTCTGTACACCAAGAATAGACAGAGTTACACCAATCAGTCATACTATATTTCGGATTTGAAAGTTTCTAGAGTTTTCAACAAACTGAGAAATTACAGGTAGATGAAGTGACTCTTGTAGATCATAAAATCTGATAGAAGGAAAGGAAAGAAATAAAACAAAAATTTGCTTTTACTTATATGTCAGATGCTATGCTGACAGCTTTACAAATATCTCCTTTGATCTTCACAACTATGTTGAGAAGTAGCTGCAATTATTATCTCTATTTCACAGTTGAGGAAAGAGAGACAGACAGAAATTAAGTGACTTGCCCTGCTAGTCAGAGTTTACATTTAGACTTGAACTTGTCTTCCTGCCTCCAGGCCCAGTGTTCCATCTTCTATGACTTCTAGCTACCCCCTGGGGAAAGGACCTCAGAGCTATGTAGTCACAACATTTACAGAGAATTTTTCTTTGTAACCTGCTTTATTTTTTTGTTTGTTCCATTTATTTGTTTGTTTCACTCATTTATTAATTCATTCATTCCTTTATTTGTTTGTTTGTTTTTGGTGAGGCAATAGGGTTAAATGCCTAGAGTCACATAGCTTGGAAGTGTCTGAGACTGGATTTGAATTCAGCTTCTCCTGACTCCAGGATCAGTGCTTTATCCACTGCACCATCTAGCTGCTCCTGTTGCATGCTCCCATCCTTTCCTGAAGACCTCTAAGGAGGGGGAAGTCACTTCCTCTTGAGACAGTTGAATTTACTGTTGGGGAACTCTCATTGTCTTTCCTTGCATTAAGCCTCTATTAACCTCTTTGCAGCTTCTATTCATTGCTTCTCTTTCAGTCCCCTGGAGCTAAGCAAAACAAGACCAATACCTTGGAACTGTGGCTTCCCTTCCATTACTGGAAGGACACTGTTGTGTCTCTCTCCAGTTTACCCTTCTCTAGGTCAAACAGTCCTGGTTCCTTCCACTAAACCTCATGTGGCCTGGATCCAAAGGCTTTCCTCAGCCTAATTCTTCTCTTCTAGTTGCTCTCCAACTTTAATCCTTTGCAAAACGTGGCATCCTATTAGCAGACATATATGGCAGAACTAGAGTTTCCCAAATGCTTTGTTTGAGTGATTTCACTGGCCTCCCACACCAACCCTGTAAAATAGTCTGTGAGTTATTCAATAAAGCAACATGCATGAAGTATTTATTATTACGTATATTTGCTGAGATACACAAGAAAAGGGACCAAAACCACTTCTTATCTTCAAGGAGTTTACATTTTAATGGAGGAAATAATATGTAAACAATTGTATACATACAAGATATATATATGGTGTAAATAAGAGCTAATCTTAGAGCACTCTACATGTATAGTATTGATAAAAGGATAAAGGGAAAACCCTAAAAGGCTTCTTCCAGAAGAACTGGGTCTTGAACAAATATTTTACAACTCTGAAAACATTTTGGTGGGAATGAAAGTCCCAAAATATTTTAACAGGAAAATTTAGGAACTTAGGATAGTTAGGAAATGTGTTTATTTTCAACAGAGTTGTAACTAGGGTTGAGTGACTGGAGCTTTGCTCTAGGTTCCTGAAATTTTGGAGGGCAGCATGTAGCTACATGAGCATGTAGAGAAAGCCAAACTCTCTACCTAATGAGAAAGAATAATTAGTTAAAATTGAATCCTGTCAGATGGTACTTCTTTCCCTGAGAGGCTTCACCAAGATACAGGTCGGCTCCTCTCTGTCCCAACTCCACCCTACTACATCCCACCGAACAGCTTTCCCTACTTTAGATGCTGATATATCAGTTATCTCTAACTCACTCACATGAGATAGAGGCCTGGCGTTTATCCTGCTATGAGTCTTCCTGTCCTGAGGTCTGGTTTCTTTCCTTAACATCTGTTTACATCTCATTCTACCCCCAGAGCACACAGTTTAAATTGGGCACATTTTATGGTACTTGCCTCAGGCACCAGAAATACTCATTTCTGGTTTTAGAGACCAGTTTAATCTCAGAAAACTGTCTTTGTTTTACAGAGAGTATATCCTAAGGATGCCATACTTCAGCAATTTTGAAAGATAATAGTCGGGCCAGTATTGGCTTAGTTCTTTTGGTCTTTGGGACCATTCTGGTACATGGGTATAGAATGATAGTCTTCCTTATGATCCAATGACTTGTGTTGAAATTGATTTGGACATCCCTCAGAAGCTTTAAAATATTAATTCATTGTGTAAGTCGCAATGAAAATAAATGGTCTCATTAACTGTGCCAGTTTACTTGATATTTGATGCTGGGGCTTAAGAGACTAATTAATATACCTTATTATGAAAAGCTGTGTAGCTTTAAAGCGATTCATTTATGCTTGTTTCAGATATGCACAACTTTTATTTGCTTACAATGCATTGGCTCATTCTACTAATGTTGGCAAAAGACTCTAGTCACTGAAGAATTAAAAATGTGCATCACTCAGAGAGCAATAAGCCTTTTGGTAAATGGTGGTTGTGAGCAGGGAGCAACACATGGCAAACAAGACACACTGAAGAAAACTAAAATTTAGGGAAATGTCGTAAGATGGTCAGCAAGCACCTACTATCTCCTAGGTATAGTACCAAGTGTGAAGGACACAAAAGGACAAAAGGTAATCCTTGCTCTCAAGGAGCTTACAACCTAAATGAGGGATTGAAAAAACTGCACTGGCTTGTGTACCCATAATCTTGATTACCAGGGAGAATGAGACTGGGGAATCTCTTGAGCTCAGGATTTCTGAGCTGCAGTGGACTAAGCTGATTGAGTGTCTGCACTAAATTCATCATCAATATGGTAAGCCCCCAGGATATAGAGACTGACAGATTGCCGAACTAAACCAGGTCAGAAAGGAATCAGTAATGAGACTGGGTCCAGAAGAAGCCTCTGCATTTCTAATCTGAGCAGTATTGAAAAAGTTATAGCAATTAGGTATTTAAATAGCAGTCATTGATGCTGAGGAGATTATTTTTTGATCCAGTCCAGTGATCCTCAGAGGAATAAAATGAACAGGGGAATAAATGCCATTTGGGGGCATGAACCACTGTCCTTACTTTATATATTTGTGTTCTTTTATTATTCTATTCTATTGTGATTGGGTTCTATTGGAATATTGACTCCTGTTTGAGCAGAAGTGAGGCTTATGATTCCAAGAGATGATATATCTCATTTGGAGCAGCAATACCAAGAGGGAATAATCTAGCAGTGGGAATGAATCATGAGGGGTCTTTAAAATGGGACTAGATGATTTAAAATAAAGGGAGGGGTCAGAGATCAAAGCTAATCCATGAGAAAAGTCACTCTTTGAGATTCCTCTTCTTCATTTACAAAATAGGGGGTTGAACTAAATAGAGAACCATTGGTGCCTTCCAGCCAATGGAATCCATGATCATCTGATCTTGGCCATTGGACCAAAAAGGCCAACCAATGTAAGGGACGATAATAACAAACCATTTTCCTGTCGGCATATTCCTTGGACTTCAAAGCTTTCTTTGTAACCTATGGAATATGAATAAGGTCCAGACCACCAAATCCTAAGTATGATAAGTTCAAATAAAAATAGCCCTTTATTACTTCATGGTAATTTCTTTTATTCTATGAGTGCCATTGTACAAATATACTTGAATTATCAGGCAACAAGTTAATAAAAGATGCCCTTCTGCACCAAGTGAAGCTTATAAAGAATATTTGGTATGTGTTTTTTATGTTAAGGTGGGCTGGGGGAGCACCCAGAGGACATCAGGGAAATGATTGATGGGCTGATCCAAATAGATGGATTAGAAGTAGGGGTAAAGAATTAAGGGGTATGACCCAACAAGAACTATCCCAACAAGGAGTCAAGGGATCTGTTAAGAGAGTGGACTGCAGGTAAGGGGATGACTAAATACTTGACAAATGTCCAAGGACCTCTCCATTTTAGGGGCATTTTGAACTTTAACACCTCTATGACTTAATGACAACTTCATCCTTTATGAATGTAACTTGCAATCCCTTCACCTTTTCATCTTCCATAATTCTTGTTCATGTTTTTTTTTTCCCATTAAACCCTTCACAGATAATCTAGCAACAAAACTAGGGACCTCCTCTCCTGTTTTGAGTACATTAGAGGCACAATAAGCAGATTTCCCAATCAATCTACATCCTTCTTTTCCATCTATATGTCTTTTATGTCACTTCTCATGTGTGAATTATTATCAGACATGTTTTTCTTCTTCTCCCCAATGTCTTGTGAAGTATTTGTTATTTTAATTCATTTATGAATATGATATTCTGTAACTTCTGTTCATAGAGCATCATTAGAAAACAAAGTTTGGAATAATTTAAAAGTGTCATGTAATTAGTTGAAACTTCTCTCCATTCATTTTGGAGCCAAGTTTATTGTCCATATAGTCCAGTCATTGGTGGACTAATCTACCTCTCTAGCTCTATGTCATAGAATTCTACCACCATAGATTTAGAGCTAGCAGAAGCATATAAAGGTCATGAAGTTGGAATTCATCATTTTACATTTATGGAAACTAAGGCCCAGAGAGGTTAACCAACTTTTTAGGATCACACAACTATAAGGTATCTGAGATGATAGTTAAACTCAAGTCTTCCTAGCTCCAGGCCCAATGGTCTATCTGCTACTATGCTGCCTCTAAGTTTTCTAAATCCAGATTTAACACACTTTCTAGTGCACTATATCATACTCTGAGCACTAAATGCCTTTTTATCTACTTTGAGAATGTTTTGTGGATTATTAAACTGAACTTATTCAAATCGTTGTGCATTTGGCTGCAAATGTTTCCTTCATGCTTGTATGTGGCTTGATGCAATTAGTGTGTTGTTCTCAATAAAAGTTATCCATATTATTTATGGAGTGCTGAGTCTGGTATCAAAAAGATTGATATTAAATCTAGTCTCAGACATTTATGAGCTGCATGTAACAAGTCATGTATACTCTGGCTTAGTTTCCTCAATTATAAAATGAGAATAACAATAGAATTGTCATAACGAGCAAGTGAGATAATATTTATAAAGCATTTAGCACAATGAGTGCCTGGCATATATTTGTGGTTGTTCAGTCACTTTTCTGTCATGTCTGACTTTTTGTGACCCTATTTAGGGTTTTCTTGACAAGTTAGTAGATTGGTGTGCCATTTCCTTCTCCAGCTCATTTTTCAGATGAGGAAAATAATGCAAATAAAGTTAAGTGACTTACCTAGAATCACATAGTTAATAAGGTTCTGAAGCCAGATTTGAACTCAGGAAGAGAAATCTTCCTGACTCTAGACCTGGCACTCTCTCCACTATGGTACCCAGTTGCCCCTGACACACACTAGGTACTTGCTAAATGGTTCTTTCCTTTTTTCTTATAAAATGGAGGAAATGAAGAGAGAATTGGCTGGGAAAATTTGTGGTCTTAGAAAATCTCTACTCACAGGAATAGAAATTGATAACTACTAACCTGATTTTTTTAGATAATAGATTTTTTCAAATATTTTGAGTCTATGAATTTGAATTCTAGAGAGTTTTATTGGTAGAATGGTTTGTGAGAGTTAGGAAAGGAACTGAGGAACTATTGATAACTAAAATCAAGCATGGTTTTATGAGAAATAGGCCTTTTACTAGATTGTTAGATGGGGGATCATCAATTTAAAGCTTGGAATTAGATAAATATCAAATACCTGGATTTTGCATTTGGCAATTCTTCATAATATCCAGATAGACCAGTTGGAAGGGACATAGGATAGATGATACAATGTGGACTCTGAACTGGTCAAATGTCTAAATGCTACAGACAAATAGACTGACAACAATCAGGATGCAGTCAAGTAGAGTGATCAAGAGAGCCTCCCTAATTTTTATTCTGTTTAATATCTTGGACTTTTTTGTAAGACAATTGGAGTTAAGTGAGTTGCTCAGGGTCACACAGCAGGTGAAGTGTTAAGTGTCTGAGATCACCTTTTGTAAGACAACTGGAGTTAAGTGACTTGCTCAGGGTCACACAGCTGATAAGTGTTAAGTGTCTGAGATCACCTTTGAACTCAAGTCTTCCTAACTCCAGGGCCAGTGCTCTATCTACTGTACCATCTAGCTGACCTATCTCTTCAATCTTTTCTTTTTTTCCAAGCCAAAACATGATACTTTTATCTTCAACCTTTAACTTCAGACTGGAAACCTAGATTGAGTGAAACAGGAAGAAATTTTCTTTTCTATTTCAAAAACTTTATAGGAGAACATCTTTGAGCATCTAGGACCCATTCTGTTAGCACAAACTACTTTTATTTGTGCACTGGTACATCTGCTCAATATCTTGTTGTCATCCAGCTATCTGGATGACAATGTAGATTAACCAAACTGGGAGATGACACAAAATGAGTTCTAGCCAACAGTGGGCGACAGAATGGGAAGGCTGACTAGGGGAGTAGCACTATATTCCTATTATAGGTCAAAAGGTCTGTAAAATAAAATATCAGTGGCTTTATCTATTAAGCTACCTAGCTGCCCCTCAGAAATATCTTGGCTCAGATTCTCCTGCCTCTCAGATTTATGATCTGCTCATGTTAACTATAAGTTACTTACTTAACCTATAATATAATCAATTCTCTCATCTGTAAAATGGGAATACCAATGAGAAGTTTTTTGACACCTTGTTGTGATTCAGATTAAGATCTTGTGTGTAGCTTACTTTTCCAACCTTAAATCACACTATGCATCAGTTATTATTCTTAGGATATGGGTGCCAAAGGGTTAAGTGAGTGAGAGATCATTCCTGGAAAAGACAATATCTCTTCACAGGGTGACACAGCCATTCCCTCTGATTTATCAGACTATTAGAGAAAGTGCTGGATGGAAGAAAGACTGGAAGGAACCTTACGCCCAATTGAATTCTTAGCTACTCGAGAACGCTTTTTGACAGCTAAGCAAATCCTCAACTTTAAGGGTTGAAGGCATCGTCAGCATTTACATTTTTGTAAGCTATAAATCAAGGATCAGAATATGCCAGTTCTCCGTGAAGATCCATATGCTAACTAATAGCTCATCAAGGGCACAGGCAAGTTTTGGGCACAGCACATAATGGCTGATCAGACCTCTCATTCACCACCTGAGAGAAATCAAATACATCTTTCAAATTGATGCACAAGGAACTGCCACCTGCAAAGCTTTCCAAAGTTTGTGGGTATTAAGAATCTCAAGGATTTGGGTTTTTGATCAAAGAAGCAGGAACTAAGCCACTCTTTCTTTTGCCTTCATTACTTCCATGTCACTTATTTGCTTAATTGGACAGTTGCTTTGTCAAGTCAAAGGAAAGATGGTGGTATAATATAAAGAGCTCTGGACTTGAGGTTGGAGAACTGAGTTCAGATTCTATGCAAGCACAAAGATTTCATATCTTGGAACCTTGATTTTTTCATCTGTAAAATGGAGATATTAATACTTGTAATGATTATTATACAGGATTGTTGGGAGGAAAGTATTTTGCAAGCCTTAAATTGCTATATAAATGGGAGGTTTTTCTGATTAAATTGTCATATTCTTTGGGACACAATCCAAAATTTTAAATCAGTCTTTTCCTTTCTCTGAGCCTCAATTCTTCATCTGAATGCAACAGAGCTTATATTAATACAGTTCATTGCAACTATCACTCCTGAACCCATATTACAGTGGCTTTCATTGAGAAAGTGCCATAAAAAAGCCAAATTGGCCCACATCATGAGCCTCTGTGACTGATCAGATGTTGACACCCAATACCCCTTCCCAAGGGGCTGTGAGTTGAAGAGTACTAGCCAATTATTATTTTCTTCATCTTGGAAATGGTGGACAATAGATAGGGATTTACATATCTAAATTTTGTCTGAAAATCCCAAAGTTTGGAGTTGCCTAAAGCTGGAGAAACCTATGGACACATAATCTATGTGGTAGTTATTTTAATATGTTTTAATTAATTTATTTTACTTCTTGATCATGAGTTTATTTTACTTCTTGAGTAAAGAGCATATATAGTTAAACTGTGCTCCTATGGGTTTTTAATTTTAGTACATCATATTCACATGATTAGAGTTTATCAAAATACAACAGAGCAAGACAGAAGGCAAAATTTTCCCACTGGGGAGGGACTGAGCCAAGATTTTAACTGGATAGAGCAGCACAAATCACATCCAGACCAATAAGATGAGGAATTGACATTTGTAAAGGGATGGCCCCAGAGGACAGGGGAAATAGTTCTCTGAGAACCACGGGGAAATAAACATATCGCATGGTACTGAATGGAGGACATAACCCTCTAAGTGATCACGGGTTAGCAATGACTCTAATCTCCAAGGTCTGGTAACTGGGTTTCAGGACCCCATTGTGGTCAAGTAGAAAATTAAAGGGTTGAACTAAATGATCTCCAAGGTCCCTTTTTGGCTCTCAAATTCTGTGATCTGGAACAATGTCAGAGATGTCTTGCTGAGTCCCAGCATAATGTTATGGCCTCTGTTACATATGCATTATTAGAAGCTTTTTGCTACAATATGTAAGATCTATTATGTCTTATAGACTGCTAGGTAGCACAATGGAAAGAGAACTGGACCTGGTGTAAGGAAGCCCTGAGTTCAAATTCAGGCATTTATAAGTCACTTATCTTCCCTCTGTCTCATTTCCTCAGTTGTAAAATGGGAATAATAATAGCATCTTCTCCCCCAGAGTTTCTATAAGAACAATAATATTTGTGAATCCCTTAGCATAGAGCTTGGCACATGGTAGGGACTTAATACATGTGTGTTTCCTTCCTTCTCTATTTTCCTCCTTCCCTCTTCTTTTCTTTTTTCCTTCCTCTTCCCTTCCTCCATCCCTTCTTTTCTCCCTTTCTCTTTTCCTTTTCTCTGCTTTTCTTTTTCATTTCTTTTTTCTTTCATCTATTCTTTTCTTCCTCTCTTTCTCCCTCTTCTATTCTTTTCCTTCCCTTATTTTTTTCCTTCTTCCCTTCTTTTCTCCCTTTTCTTTTCCTCCTTCCTTCCTTCTCTTCTTCCTTTTTTCTTTTTTTATTCTTTCTTTTCCTTCTCCCTTCTTTGATCCATTCATTCCTTCCATGTTCCATTTAAGTTTTCCATGACTGCTCCTGCCATAGCACACATTTATTCAGCAGTAACCAGCCATGTTAGAAGGATAATTTTTCCTTCCCCTTTCTAACAATGATGCTGGAAGGGATTTTGGTGTATAATGCCAGAGAAACTGAGGCAAGATAGAGATTAGAGAGTATTTAAAAAATTATTTGAAAGGGAGAGATTTGTGGGGACCAAATGAATCTATGGTTTGGTTCCAGGGTTGAATGAGACTCTCGTCTCCAAGAATCCAGCAAACAATCTGAGTTCTCAATGATATATATATATATATACATTTGGCTCGGATACAGTGGATAGAAAGAGGCAGGGATGGAGTCCGAGTGCTAAGAGCAGAAAGGGACTTTAATAGGGTGAGGGAAGGCACCAGAGATGCGGATGACATAATGGGAGAGGCATCTGATAAAAGGTATCTGATATTCTAAAATATGTGATGTTTTATCCTTATCAAATATTCTGATGATTAAGAGGGAGGGGTGGTTTTGCAGGATTGAGCAGAACAATTAGAAACTGAGGAAGAACAATTCAGGGAAAGCAAGGCAGAACAATTTAAAGAAACTGAGTCAGGACAATTAGGGAAACTGAGTCATGGCAATAAAATAGAATTGTGGCACAACAGGTGAGACTAAATGACTAGAGAAAGTAAAACCCTACTCTGACATGCTCCATGATGACTTGAGATAGGATTTTTTTTTGTCATTAAGACCATCACTTAATGTCTCAGAACCTATAGAAGTAGCTTCTGTTGTGATTTGTTGGTAGATGTGAGCTTGAAGCTTCAGACTATGCCAAAATCTGGGATATTTGGAAAGAATTTGCCACTCCAAGTCCATTAGAAGGAACAATAATAACAACAGGACTTAGAATGTTTTGACTCTTTGGGATTAGCAAAATCCTTTACTTTCAGCATCTTATTTGACCCTTATAACAGCTTTCAACTTTTTACAGTAGGCAATACAGGTATCTTTTCCATTTTATAGGTGAGATGACTGAGGTTCCCAGAATTTAATTGATTTATTTACACAACTGCTAAATGCCAACTCCCTTTGTTTTTGAGGCAATCGGGATTAAGTGACTTGCCCTGAAGCACTAAGCTAGTAAATGTCTGAGGGCAGATTTGAACTCAGATCTTCATGATTCACTGCACTACTTAGCTACCAAGCCATGGGTTTTTGATAGATTTTAGAGATGCTAGTCTGGGTGTACTCCTCACTGTCTTAGACTGTTTCTCAAATGAACTCTTCTCTGAAGTCTTTTTATGATGTTTCTCTGGATCCCAAAACCCTAAATCAACTAAGACTACATGTCTTTTTGTGTAGTTATAAAACATATAGGAATCTCATACTAGAAGAGAAAATAGAGATCATCTCATTTAAGAACCAGAAGGAGAGGTCAGCTGGTGTAATTTGCTCATTTAATAAATAAAGAGATTGAAATCCAGAAGGTTTATGGAAGCTAGGGATCAATTTTCAAGATGTTTACCCAAGATAAAAACAACTATTACAGCTAACATTTATATTGTGTTTGCTATATACCAGACACTATGCTAAGTACTTGAGAATTATTGTCTCGTTTAATTCTTATAACAACTGTGAGATATAGATACTTGAATTACCCCCATCTTATAGATAAGAAAACTGAAGCAAATAGAAGGTAAGTGATTTTTCCAAGATCACAGAATCAGTATGAATTTGATGATAGATTTGAACTCGGATCTTTCTGACATTGGGCATATTGACTACTGAGCAACGTAGCCACAATTCCAATCTAGATCCATTATAAATATCAGGGTTAAGGAGTTATAGTCAAGTGCCCTCACACAAAATCCAGAATTCATTAGCAACAACCCCATTTTACAGATGAGAAAAATTTCGATCAAAAAAAAGAAGTGCCCAAAGTCGTTTCTTTAAGCAACAATTTAGCGATTCTACAATGTCCTCGTAAATGAAGAGACAAAGTATGTCACACAATGAAATAACATAATCACTTTGAGGTCAGAAATTATTCCATTTTTAGCTTTGTATCCTCATTATCTAATCCAGTGCCTGATAAATAATAAATACTTGTTAAGTAGTTGCTGATGGAGTTGCTTCATAAATATTCACGTTTGATTGTAGTTAACAAATTCAGAGTTTGAATTGTACTGAAATCAAGTTTTATTGGGAAGATAGACATTTTTTTGACTCCATTCTCATCTTTGATAATCTCTTTTGTGTTTATGACACTGATTTGCCTTGGTTTCTCCCCTATCTGACCATTTCTTTTTCAAACTAACTTGTCAGTTTGTCATTTATCCTATAACTTTTAGCTGTGGCTGTATCTTAAGTCTATATTCTGGGCTCTTTTGTTTTTTTCTTTCTGTACTCTCATTTGTTGACTTAATTAGCTCTCAAGGAAATAATTTTCACCTCTATTTGGTTAATTTAGAGATCTGTAAACCCAGCCCAAGTTTCTCTGAAACTGTAGCCCTACAGCACATCTTTTGGACATTTTCAACTGAATTTCTCATAAGCATCCTAAACTCAACATGTCCAAAATAAACCCAATATATTTCTCTATAAATCTCTTCTCAACTTCACCATTTTAATAAAAGCCTTCATCATCTCTCTACTCCCCCAGGTTTGTAATTTCTTTGTTGCCCTTGACTCCTCACTCTCCCTCCTCTCTATATTTCCATTCGTCAAATCCTACCATTTCTACCATGCCAGCATCTCTTGCATCCATCTTCTTACCTTAACGCAGCCACTATTCTATTCCAGGATCTTAACTCTTCTTGCCTAAATCCTTGCAGTGGTAATTACTTTCTCCTTTCTCTTATATTCTCTACATAGTTACTAATGTGCTTTTTCTAAAATTAAGATTTAAACATATCATTCCCCCCTACTCAATAAGCCCTAGTGATTCTTTATTGTCTTTGAAACCAAAGATAAACTCCTCTGTTTGACTTTCAGTGTCAAGCCACACCTTGGAAAAATGTATCTTTCCTATCTTTCTATGCATTATTCCCCTTCCCACACCTTGTGTTCCAGGAAAACTGCCCTTTTCAATATTCTCCATACTGAATGCTCCATCTCAGATGTTTGTGTCTTTAAACTAACTGCCTCTTCCCTGTATGGAATGGCTTCTCTCCTCATCTTCACTTTCAATAATCTACATTTTCCTTCAAAATTATCAGCTCAAAATCCAATTCCAATTAATCAATGATGGAGAGAATCAGCTACACCCAGAAAAGGAACACTGGGAAATGAGTGTAAACTGTTAGCATTTTTTTGTTTTTCTCCCAAGGTTATTTTTACCTTCTGAATCCATTTCTTCCTTTGCAACAACAACAACAACAAAATTCGGTTCTGCACATATACATATATATTGTACCTAGGATATACTATAAGATATTTAACATGTATGGGAATGCCGGCCATCTAGGGGAGAGGGTGGAGGGAAGGAGAGGAAAAATTCGGAACAGAAGGGAGTACAAGGGATAATGTTGTAAAAAATTACTTATGCCTATGTACTATCAAAAAATGTTATAATTATAAAATTAATTAAAAAAATAAAAGGAAAAAAAAATTATCAGCTCAAGAGCTGCCTTCTTTGTGAATACATTTCTGATGCTCTAGCTACTAATTCCTCCCCTAAAATTATCTCCTGTTTAGTTCATATATTGGAGAAGGAACTAGCAGAACATTCTGTTATCTTTCCCAAGAAAACTCCCAAGGGGTCACAAATATTCAGACATGACTGAAACAAATGAAGAACAACACATTTCATACATGTTTATAATAATAAGTATGCTATGCACTCCAATAGAATTTAGTAAGCTTCTTGTAGGCAGGGCTCATTTCACCTTTGTCACAATATCCTTAGTATTTAATGGCACTTAGCAGAGACTCAATACATACTTACAGATTTCCTGACTGATAGATTGGTTGATATAGAAATTAATTAGTAGGAAAAA